>NW_022154853.1:0-46266 GCF_001633185.2 Quercus lobata
AAAAAATTTCCTTCCTATCCGTCCGAACCCGACCCGAGTTATAGAATTCAACAATAAATGCAAAAAAAATTTAAAAATTAAAAAACATCATCCAGACTTCATTTCAAGAAGAAACGGGCCAGGACAGGTCGAAAAAAATAGTAAAAAAATAATTTCCTTCCTATCCGTTCGAACCTGGCCCAAGTTAGAAAATTCGAAAAGAAATGCAAAAAAATTTTAAAAATTAAAAAACATCATCCACGCTTGATTTCAAGACGAAATGGGCTAGAACAGGCCGAAAAATCAAGAACAAAAACAATTTTCTTCGTATCCGTTCGAACCCGACCCGAGTTAGAAAATTAAAAAATAAATGCAAAAAAATTTTAAAAATTAAAAAACATCATCCAGGCTTCATTTCAAGACGAAAGAGTTCAGACAGGCCAAAAAATATGGCGAACGAACAAACTCCTTCCTATCCGTTCGAACCCACCGAGTTAAGAAGAAAATTCAAAAATAAATGCAAAAAAATTCAAAAATTAAGAAACATCATACCAGGCTTCATTTCTAGACGAAACGGGTCAGGACAGGCCGACAAATAGGGAACAAAAGAAGTTTCTTTCCTATCCGTTTGAACCCGACCCGAGTTAGAAAATTCAAAAATAAATGCAAAAAAATTCTAAAAATTAAAAAACATCATCCAGGTTTCATTTCAAGACGAAACGGATGAAGACAGGCCGAAAAATAGAGAACAAAAATAATTTCCTTCCAATCCGTTCAAACAAGAACCGAGTGAGAAAATTCAAAAATGAATGCAAAAAAATTCTAAAAATTAAAAAACATCATTCAGGTTTCATTTCAAGACAAAACAGGAGAAGATTAGCCAAAAAATAGAGTATAAAAAAAATTTATTTCCTATCCATTCGAACCCGACCCGAGTTAGAGAGTTCGAAAATAAATGCAAAAAAAATTCTAAAAATTATAAAACATCATCCAGGCTTCATTTCAAGACGAAACAGGCCTAAAAATAGAGAACAAAAATAATTTCTTTCCTATCTGTTCGAACCAGACCCGAGTTAGAAAATTCAAAAATAAATGCAAAAAAATTCTACAAATTAAAAAACATCATCCGGGCATCATTTCAAGATGAAACGGGTCAGGATAGGCCGAAAAATACAGAATAAAAAAAATTTCCTTCCTATCCGTTCGAACCCAACCCGAGTTAGAAAATTCAAAAATAAATGCAAAAAAAATCTAAAAATTAAAAAACGTCATTCAGGATTCATTTTCAGACGAAACGGGAGAAGACAGGCCAAAAAATAGAGTATAAAAAAATTTCTTTCCTATCCATTCGAACCCGACCTGAGTTAGAGAATTCGAAAATAATTGCAAAAAATTTCTAAAAATTATAAAACATCATCCAGGCTTCATTTCAAGACAAAAAAGGAGAAGATTAGCCAAAAAATAGAGTATAAAAAAAATTTATTTCCCATCCATTCGAACCCGACCCGAGTTAGAAAATTCAAAAATAAAAGCAAAAAAATTCTAAAAATTATAAAACATCATCCAGTCTTCATTTCAAGACGAAACAGGCCAGGACAGGCCTAAAAATAGAGAACAAAAATAATTTCCTTCCTATCTGTTCGAACCAGACCCGAGTTAGAAAATTCAAAAATAAATGCAAAAAAATTCTAAAAATTAAACAACATCATCCGGGCATCATTTCAAGATGAAACGGGTCAGAACAGGCCGAAAAATAGAGAATAAAAAAAATTTCCTTCCAATCCGTTCGAACCCAACCCGAGTTAGAAAATTCAAAAATAAAAGCAAAAAAAAACTAAAAATTAAAAAACATCATTCAGGTTTCATTTCCAGACGAAACGGGAGAAGACAGGCCAAAAAATAGAGAATAAAAAAATTTCTTTCCTATCCATTCGAACCCGACACGAGTTAGAGAATTCGAAAATAAATGCAAAAAATTTCTAAAAATTATGAAACATCATCCAGGTTTCATTTCAAGACGAAACGGGAGAAGACAGGTCAAAAAATAGAGTATAAAAAAATTTCTTTCCTATCCGTACGAACCCGACCCGAGTTAGACAATTCGAAAATAAATGCAAAAAAATTTTAAAAATTAAAAAACATCATCCAGGCTTCATTTCAAGACGAAACGGGCCAGGACAGACCGAAAAAAAGAGAACAAAAATAATTTCCTTCCTATCCGTTCGAACCAGACCCGAGTTAGAAAATTCAAAAAAAAATGCAAAAAAATTCTAAAAATTAAACAACGTCATCAGGGCTACATTTCAAGATGAAACGGGTCAGGACAGGCCGAAAAATAGAGAACAAAAACAATTTCCTTCCTATACGTTCGAACATGGCCCAAGTTAGAAAATCTGAAAAGAAATGCAAAAAAATTTTAAAAATTAAAAAACGTCATCCAGGCTTCATTTCAAGACGAAACGGGCCAGGACAGACCGAAAAAAAGAGAACAAAAATAATTTCCTTCCTATCCGTTCGAACCAGACCCGAGTTAGAAAATTCAAAAAAAAAAGCAAAAAAATTCTAAAAATTAAACAACGTCATCAGGGCTTCATTTCAAGATGAAACGGGTCAGGACAGGCCGAAAAATAGAGAACAAAAACAATTTCCTTCCTATACGTTCGAACATGGCCCAAGTTAGAAAATTTGAAAAGAAATGCAAAAAAATTTTAAAAATTAAAAAACGTCATCCGGGCTTCATTTCAAGATGAAACGGGTCAGGACAGGGCGAAAAATAGAGAACAAAAACAATTTCCTTCCTATACGTTCGAACATGGCCCAAGTTAGAAAATTCGAAAAGAAATGCAAAAAAATTTAAAAATTAAAAAACGTCATCCAGGTTTCATTTCAAGACGAAACGGGAGAAGACCGGCCAAAAAATAGAGTATAAAAAAAATTTCTTTCCTATCCATTCGAACCCGACCCGAGTTAGAGAATTCAAAAATAAATGCAAAAAAAATTCTAAAAATTAAAAAACATCATCCAGGCTTCAGGTCCAGACGAAACGGGCCAGGACAGGCCGAAAAATAGAGAACAAAAAAAATTTCCTTCCAATCCGTTCGAACAAGACCCGAGTTAGAAAATTGAAAAATAAATGCAAAAAAATTCCAAAAATTAAAAAACATCATCTGGGCTTCATTTCAAGACGAAACGGGTGAGGACATGCTGAAAAATAGAAAACAAAAAAAATTTCCTTCCTATCCGTTCGAACCCGACTCAGGTTAGAAAATTCAAAAATAAATGCAAAAAAATTTTCAAAATTAAAAAACATCATTCAGGTTTCATTTCAAGACGAAACGGGAGAAGACTGGCCAAAAAATAGAGCATAAAAAAAATTTCCTTCCTATCCATTCGAACCCGACCCGAGTTAGAGAATTCAAAAATAAATGCAAAAAAATTCTAAAAATTAAAAAACATCATCCAGGCTTCATGTCCAGACGAAACGGGCCAGGACAGGCCGAAAAATAGAGAACAAAAAAAATTTCCTTCCTATCCGTTCGAACCAGACCCGAGTTATAAAATTCAAAAATAAATGCAAAAAAATTCTACAAATTAAAAAACATCATCCAGGTTTCATTTCAAGACGAAACAAATGAAGACAGGCCGAAAAATAGAGAACAAAAATAATTTCCTTCCAATCCGTTCAAACAAGAACCGAGTGAGAAAATTCAAAAATGAATGCAAAAAAATTCTAAAAATTAAAAAACATCATTCAGGTTTCATTTCAAGACAAAACAGGAGAAGATTAGCCAAAAAATAGAGTAGAAAAAAAATTTATTTCCTATCCATTCGAACCCGACCCGAGTTAGAGAGTTCGAAAATAAATGCAAAAAAAATTCTAAAAATTATAAAACATCATCCAGGCTTCATTTCAAGACGAAACAGGCCAGGACAGGCCTAAAAATAGAGAACAAAAATAATTTCCTTCCTATCTGTTCGAACCAGACCCGAGTAGAAAATTCAAAAATAAATGTAAAAAAATTCTACAAATTAAAAAACATCATCCGGGCATCATTTCAAGATGAAACGGGTCAGGACAGGCCGAAAAATAGAGAATAAAAAAAATTTCCTTCCTATCCGTTCGAACCCAACCCGAGTTAGGAAATTCAAAAATAAATGCAAAAAAAATCTAAAAATTAAAAAACATCATTCAGGTTTCATTTCCAGACGAAACGGAAGAAGACAGGCCAAAAAATAGAGAATAAAAAAATTTCTTTCCTATCCATTCGAACCCGACACGAGTTAGAGAATTCGAAAATAAATGCAAAAAATTTCTAAAAATTATGAAACATCATCCAGGCTTCATTTCAAGACGAAACGGGAGAAGACAGGTCAAAAAATAGAGTATAAAAAAATTTCTTTCCTATCCGTACGAACCCGACCCGAGTTAGACAATTCGAAAATAAATGCAAAAAAATTTTAAAAATTAAAAAACATCATCCAGGCTTCATTTCAAGACGAAACGGGCCAGGACAGACCGAAAAAAAGAGAACAAAAATAATTTCCTTCCTATCCGTTCGAACCAGACCCGAGTTAGAAAATTCAAAAAAAAATGCAAAAAAATTCTAAAAATTAAACAACGTCACCAGGGCTTCATTTCAAGATGAAACGGGTCAGGACAGGCCGAAAAATAGAGAACAAAAACAATTTCCTTCCGATACGTTCGAACATGGCCCAAGTTAGAAAATTTGAAAAGAAATGCAAAAAAATTTTAAAAATTAAAAAACGTCGTCCGGGCTTCATTTCAAGATGAAACGGGTCAGGACAGGCCGAAAAATAGAGAACAAAAACAATTTCCTTCCTATACGTTCGAACATGGCCCAAGTTAGAAAATTCGAAAAGAAATGCAAAAAAATTTAAAAATTAAAAAACGTCATCCAAGTTTCATTTCAAGACGAAACGGGAGAAGACCGGCCAAGAAATAGAGTATAAAAAAAATTTCTTTCCTATCCATTTGAACCCGACCCGAGTTAGAGAATTCAAAAATAAATGCAAAAAAAATTCTAAAAATTAAAAAACATCATCCAGGCTTCAGGTCCAGACGAAACGGGCCAGGACAGGCCGAAAAATAGAGAACAAAAAAAATTCCCTTCCAATCCGTTCGAACAAGACCCGAGTTAGAAAATTGAAAAATAAATGCAAAAAAATTCCAAAAATTAAAAAACATCATCCAGGCTTCATTTCAAGACGAAACGGGTGAGGACAGGCTGAAAAATAGAGAACAAAAAAAATTTCCTTCCTATCCGTTCGAACCCGACTCGAGTTAGAAAATTCAAAAATAAATGCAAAAAAATTCTAAAAATTAAAAAACATCATTCAGGTTTCATTTCCAGACGAAACGGGCCAGGACAGGCCGAAAAATAGAGAACAAAAAAAATTTCCTTCCTATCCGTTCGAACCAGACCCGAGTTATAAAATTCAAAAATAAATGCAAAAAAATTCTACAAATTAAAAAACATCATCCAGGCTTCATTTCAAGACGAAACGGGAGAAGACAGGCCGAAAAATAGAGAACAAAAAAATTTCCTTCCATCCGTTCGAACAAGACCCGAGTTAGAAAATTCAAAAATGAATGCAAAAAAATTCTAAAAATTAAAAAACATATTCAGGTTTCATTTCAAGACAAAACAGGAGAAAAAAATAGAGTAGAAAAAAAATTTATTTCCTATCCATTCGAACCCGACCCGAGTTAGAGAGTTCGAAAATAAATGCAAAAAAAATTCTAAAAATTATAAAACATCATCCAGGCTTCATTTCAAGACGAAACAGGCCAGGACAGGCCTAAAAATAGAGAACAAAAATAATTTCCTTCCTATCTGTTCGAACCAGACCCGAGTTAGAAAATTCAAAAATAAATGTAAAAAAATTCTACAAATTAAAAAACATCATCCGGGCATCATTTCAAGATGAAACGGGTCAGGACAGGCCGAAAAATAGAGAATAAAAAAAATTTCCTTCCTATCCGTTCGAACCCAACTCGAGTTAGAAAATTCAAAAATAAATGCAAAAAAAATCTAAAAATTAAAAAACATCATTCAGGTTTCATTTCCAGACGAAACGGGAGAAGATAGGCCAAAAAATAGAGAATAAAAAAATTTCTTTCCTGTCCATTCGAACCCGACACGAGTTAGAGAATTCAAAAATAAATGCAAAAAATTTCTAAAAATTATGAAACATCATCCAGGCTTCATTTCAAGACGAAACGGGAGAAGACAGGTCAAAAAATAGAGTATAAAAAAATTTCTTTCCTATCCGTACGAACCCGACCCGAGTTAGACAATTCGAAAATAAATGCAAAAAAATTTTAAAAATTAAAAAACATCATCCAGGCTTCATTTCAAGACGAAACGGGCCAGGACAGACCGAAAAAAAGAGAACAAAAATAATTTCCTTCCTATCCTTTCGAACCAGACCCGAGTTAGAAAATTCAAAAAAAAATGCAAAAAAATTCTAAAAATTAAACAACGTCATCAGGGCTTCATTTCAAGATGAAACGGGTCAGGACAGGCCGAAAAATGGAGAACAAAAACAATTTCCTTCCTATACGTTCGAACATGGCCCAAGTTAGAAAATTTGAAAAGAAATGCAAAAAAATTTTAAAAATTAAAAAACGTCATCCGGGCTTCATTTCAAGATGAAACGGGTCAGGACAGGCCGAAAATAGAGAACAAAAACAATTTCCTTCCTATACGTTCGAACATGGCCCAAGTTAGAAAATTCGAAAAGAAATGCAAAAAAATTTTAAAAATTAAAAAACGTCGTCCAGGTTTCATTTCAAGACGAAACGGGAGAAGACCGGCCAAAAAATAGAGTATAAAAAAAATTTCTTTCCTATCCATTCGAACCCGACCCGAGTTAGAGAATTCAAAAATAAATGCAAAAAAAATTCTAAAAATTAAAAAACATCATCCAGGCTTCAGGTCCAGACGAAACGGGCCAGGACAGGCCAAAAAATAGAGAACAAAAAAAATTTCCTTCCAATCCGTTCGAACAAGACCCGAGTTAGAAAATTGAAAAATAAATGCAAAAAAATTCCAAAAATTAAGAAACATCATCCGGGCTTCATTTCAAGATGAAACGGGTGAGGACAGGCTGAAAAATAGAAAACAAAAAAAATTTCCTTCCTATCCGTTCGAACCCGACTCAGGTTAGAAAATTCAAAAATAAATGCAAAAAAATTTTAAAAATTAAAAAACATCATTCAGGTTTCATTTCAAGACGAAACGGGAGAAGACAGGCCAAAAAATAGAGTATAAAAAAAATTTCTTTCCTATCCATTCGAACCCGACCCGAGTTAGAGAATTCAAAAATAAATGCAAAAAAATTCTAAAAATTAAAAAACATCATCCAGGCTTCATGTCCAGACGAAACGGGCCAGGACAGGCAGAGAAATAGAGAACAAAAAAAATTTCCTTCCTATCTGTTCGAACCAGACCCGAGTTTTAAAATTCAAAAATAAATGCAAAAAAATTCTACAAATTAAAAAACATCATCCAGGCTTCATTTCCAGACAAAGCGGGCCAGGACAGGCCGAAAAATAGAGAACAAAAATAAGTTCCTTCCTATCCGTTCGAACCTGGCCCAAGTTAGAAAATTCGAAAAGAAATGCAAAATAATTTTAAAAATTAAAAAACGTCATCCAGACCTCATTTCAAGACGAAACAGGTCAAGACAGGCCGAAAAATAGAGAACAAAGAAAATTTCAATTCTATCCGTTCGAACCCGACCCGAGTTAGAAAATTAAAAAATCAATGCAAAAAAATTCTAAAAAAGAAAAAACATCATGCCGGCCTCATTTCAAGGCGAAACAATTCAGGACAGGCCGAAAAATAGAGAACAAAAAAATTTCCTTCCTTTCCGTTCGAACCCTACCCGAGTTAGAAAATTAAAAAACTAAATGCCCAAAAATTCTAAAAATTAAAAAACATAATCCAGGCTTCATTTCAAGACGAAATGGGTCAGGACAGGCCGACAAATAGAGAACAAAAGAAATTTCTTTCCTATCCGTTTAAACCTGACCCGAGTTAGAAAATTCAAAAATAAATGCAAAAAAATTCTAAAAATTAAAAAACATCGTCCAGGTTTCATTCCAAGACGAAACGGGTGAAGACAGGCCGAGAAATAGAGAACAAAAATAATCTCCTTCCAATCCGTTCGAACAAGACCCGAGTTAGAAAATTCAAAAATAAATGCAAAAAAATTCTAAAAATTAAAAAACATCATCCGGGCTTCATTTCAAGACGAAACGAGTCAGGACAGGCCGAAAAATAGAGAAAAAAAAAATTTCCTTTCGATCCGTTCAAACCTGACCCGTGTTAGAAAATTCAAAAATAAATGCAAAAAAATTTTAAAAATTAAAAAGCATCATCCAGGCTTCATGTCCAGACGAAACGGGCCAGGACAGGCCGAAAAATAGAGAAGAAAAAAAATTTCCTTCCTATCCGTTCGAACCAGACCCGAGTTATAAAATTCAAAAATAAATGCAAAAAAATTCTAAAAATTAAAAAACATCATCCAAGCTTCATTTCCAGACTAAACAGGCCAAGACAGGCCGAAAAATAGAGAACAAAAATAAGTTTCTTCCTATCCGTTCGAACGCGACCCGAGTTAGAAAATTCAAAAATAAATGCAAAAAAATTTTAAAAATTAAAAAACATCATCCGGGCTTCATTTCAAGACGAAACGGGTCAGGACAGGCCGAAAAATAGAGAACAAAAAAAATTTCCTTCGTATCCGTTCGAACCCGACCCGAGTTAGAGAATTTAAAATTAAATGCAAAAAAATTTTACAAATTAAAAAACATCATCCAAACTTCATTTCAAGACGAAACGGGCCAGGACAGGCCGAAAAATAGAGAACAAAAACAATTTCCTTCCTATACGTTCGAACATGGCCCAAGTTAGAAAATTTTAAAACAAATGCAAAAAAATTCTAAAAATTAAACAACGTCATCCGGGCTTCATTTCAAGACGAAACGGGTCAGGACAGGCCGAAAAATAGAGAACAAAAATAATTTCCTTCCTATCCGTTCAAACCAGACCCGAGTTAGAAAATTCAAAAATAAATGCAAAAAAATTTTAAAAATTAAAAAACATCTTCAGGGCTTCGTTTCAAGACGAAATGGGTCAGGACAGGCCGAAAAATAGAGAACAAAAAAAATTTCCTTCCTATACGTTCGAACATGGCCCAAGTTCGAAAATTTGAAAAGAAATGCAAAAAAATTTTAAAAATTAAAAAACGTCATCCGGGCTTCATTTCAAGAAGAAACGGGCCAGAACTGGTCGAAAAAAAGAGTACAAAAATAATTTCCTTCCTATCCGTTCAAACCTGGCCCAAGTTAGAAAATTCGAAAAGAAATGCAAAAAAATTTTAAAAAATAAAAAACGCCATCCCGACTTCATTTCATGAAGAAACAGGTCAAGACAGTCCGAAAAATAGAGAACAAAGAAAATTTCAATTCTATCCGTTCGAACCCGACCCGAGTTAGAAAATTCAAAAATAAACGCAAAAAAATTCTAAAAAAGAAAAAACATCATGCCGGCTTCATTTCAAGGCGAAACAGGTCAGGACAGGCCGAAAAATAGAGAACAAAAAAATTTCCTTCCAGTCCGTTCGAACCCTACCCGAGTTAGAAAATTAAAAAATGAATGCCAAAAAATTCTAAAAATTAAAAAACATCATCCAGGCTTCATTTCAAGACGAAACGGGTCAGGACAGGCCGACAAATAGAGATCAAAAGAAATTTCTTTCCTATTCGTTTGAACCTGACCCGAGTTAGAAAAATCAAAAATAAATGCAAAAAATTTCTAAAAATTAAAAACCATCGTCTAGGTTTCATTCCAAGACGAAACGGGTGAAGACAGGCCGAAAAATAGAGAACAAAAATAATTTCCTTCCAATCTTTTCGAACAAGACCCGAGTTAGAAAATTGAAAAATAAATGTAAAAAAATTCCAAAAATTAAAAAACATCATCCGGGCTTCATTTCAAGACGAAACGGGTGAGGACAGGCTGAAAAATAGAGAACAAAAAAAATTTCCTTCTACCCGTTCGAACCCGACCAAGGTTAGAAAATTCAAAAATAAATGCAAAAAAATTTTAAAAATTAAAAAACATCATTCAGGTTTCATTTCAAGACGAAACGGGTGAAGACCGGCCAAAAAATAGAGTATAAAAAAAATTTCTTTCCTATCCATTGGAACCCGACCCGAGTTAGAGAATTCAAAAATAAATGCAAAAAAATTCTAAAAATTAAAAAACATCATCCAGGCTTCATGTCCAGACGAAACGGGCCAGGACAGGCCGAAAAATAGAGAACCAAAAAAATTTCCTTCCTATCCGTTCGAACCAGACCCGAGTTATAAAATTCAAAAATAAATGCAAAAAAATTCTACAAATTAAAAAACATCATCCAGGTTTCATTTCAAGACGAAACGGATGAAGACAGGCCGAAAAATAGAGAACAAAAATAATTTCCTTCCAATCCGTTCAAACAAGAACCGAGTGAGAAAATTCAAAAATGAATGCAAAAAAATTCTAAAAATTAAAAAACATCATTCAGGTTTCATTTCAAGACAAAACAGGAGAAGATTAGCCAAAAAATAGAGTAGAAAAAAAATTTATTTCCTATCCATTCGAACCCGACCCAAGTTAGAGAGTTCGAAAATAAATGCAAAAAAAATTCTAAAAATTATAAAACATCATCCAGGCTTCATTTCAAGACGAAACAGGCCAGGACAGGCCTAAAAATAGAGAACAAAAATAATTTCCTTCCTATCTGTTCGAACCAAACCCGAGTTAGAAAATTCAAAAATAAATGTAAAAAAATTCTACAAATTAAAAAACATCATCCGGGCATCATTTCAAGATGAAACGGGTTAGGACAGGCCGAAAAATAGAGAATAAAAAAAATTTCCTTCCTATCCGTTCGAACCCAACCCGAGTTAGAAAATTCAAAAATAAATGCAAAAAAAATCTAAAAATTAAAAAACATCATTCAGGTTTCATTTCCAGACGAAACGGGAGAAGACAGGCCAAAAAATAGAGAATAAAAAAATTTCTTTCCTATCCATTCGAACCCGACACGAGTTAGAGAATTCGAAAATAAATGCAAAAAATTTCTAAAAATTATGAAACATCATCCAGGCTTCATTTCAAGACGAAACGGGAGAAGACAGGTCAAAAAATAGAGTATAAAAAAATTTCTTTCCTATCCGTACGAACCCGACCCGAGTTAGACAATTCGAAAATAAATGCAAAAAAATTTTAAAAATTAAAAAACATCATCCAGGCTTCATTTCAAGACGAAACGGGCCAGGACAGACCGAAAAAAAGAGAACAAAAATAATTTCCTTCCTATCCGTTCGAACCAGACCCGAGTTAGAAAATTCAAAAAAAAATGCAAAAAAATTCAAAAAATTAAACAACGTCATCAGGGCTTCATTTCAAAATGAAACGGGTCAGGACAGGCCGAAAAATAGAGAACAAAAACAATTTCCTTCCTATAGGTTCGAACATGGCCCAAGTTAGAAAATTTGAAAAGAAATGCAAAAAAATTTTAAAAATTAAAAAACGTCATCCGGGCTTCATTTCAAGATGAAACGGGTCAGGACAGGCCGAAAAATAGAGAACAAAAACAATTTCCTTCCTATACGTTCGAACATGGCCCAAGTTAGAAAATTCGAAAATAAATGCAAAAAAATTTTAAAAATTAAAAAACATCATCCAGGTTTCATTTCGAGACGAAACGGGAGAAGACCGGCCAAAAAATAGAGTATAAAAAAAATTTCTTTCCTATCCATTCAAACCCGACCCGAGTTAGAGAATTAAAAAATAAATGCAAAAAAAGTCTAAAAATTAAAAAACATCATCCAGGCTTCATGTCCAGACGAAACGGGTTAGGACAGGCCGAAAAATAGAGAACAAAAAAATTTCCTTCCTGTCCGTTCGAACCCTACCCGAGTTAGAAAATTAAAAAATAAATGCCAAAAAATTCTAAAAATTAAAAAACATCATCCAGGCTTCTTTTCAAGACGAAACGAGTCAGGACAGGCCGACAAATAGAGAACAAAAGAAATTTCTTTCCTATCCGTTTGAACCTGACCCGAGATAGAAAAATAAAAAATAAATGCAAAAAAATTCTAAAAATTAAAAAACATCATCCAAGCTTCATTTCCAGACTAAACAGGCCAAGACAGGCCGAAAAATAGAGAACAAAAATAAGTTTCTTCCTATCCGTTCGAACGCGACCCGAGTTAGAAAATTCAAAAACAAATGCAAAAAAATTTTAAAAATTAAAAAACATCATCCATGCTTCATTTCAAGACGAAACGGATCAGGACAGGCCGAAAAATAGAGAACAAAAAAAATTTCCTTCGTATCTGTTCGAACCCGACCCGAGTTAGAGAATTTAAAATTAAATGCAAAAAAATTTTACAAATTAGAAAACATCATCCAAACTTCATTTCAAGACGAAACGGGCCAGGACAGGCCGAAAAAAAGAGAACAAAAATAATTTCCTTCCTATCCGTTCGAACCAGACCCGAGTTAGAAAATTCAAAAATAAATGCAAAAAAATTCTAAAAACTAAACAACATCATCCGCGCTTCATTTCAAGACGAAACGGGTCAGGACAGGCCGAAAAATAGAGAATAAAAAAAATTTCCCTCGTATCCGTTCGAACCCGACCCGAGTTAGATAATTCAAAAATGAATGCAAAAAAATTCTAAAAATTAAACAAAGTCATCCGGGCTTCATTTCACGACGAAACGGGCCAGGACAGGTTGAAAAATAGAGAACAAAAAAAATTTCCTTCCTATCCGTTCGAACCTGACCCGAGTTAGAAAATTCAAAAATAAATGCAAAAAAATTTAAAAAATTAAACAACGTCATCTGGGCTTCATTTCAAGACGAAACGGGTAAGGACAGGCCGAAAAATAGAGAACAAAAAAAATTTCCTTCCTATTCGTTCGAACCCGACCCGAGTTAGAAAATTCAAAAATAAATGCAAAAAAATTTTAAAAATTAAAAAACATCATCCAGACTTCATTTCAAGACGAAACGGGCCAGGACAGACCGAAAAAAAGAAGACAAAAATAATTTCCTTCCTATCCGTTCGAACCAGACCCCAGTTAGAAAATTCAAAAATAAATGCAAACAAGTTCTAAAAATTAAACAACGTCATCCGGGCTTCATTTCAAGATGAAACGGGTCAGGACAGGCCGAAAAATAGAGAACAAAAAAAATTTCCTTCCTATTCGTTCGAACCCGACCCGAGTTAGTGAATTCAAAAATAAAAGCAAAAAAAAATTTAAAATTAAAAAACATCATCCAGACTTCATTTCAAGACGAAACGGGCTAGGTCAGGCCCAAAAAAAGAGAACAAAAATAATTTCCTTCCTATCCGTTCGAACCTAGCCCAAGTTAGAAAATTCGAAAACAAATGGAAAAAAATTTTTAAAAATTAAAAAACATTATCCAGGCTTCATTTCAAGACGAAACAGGTCAGGATAGGCCGAAAAATAGAGAACAAAGAAAATTTCATTCATATCCGTTCGAACCCGACCCGAGTTAGAAAATTGAAAAATAAATGCAAAAAAATTCTAAAAATTAAACAATGTCATCCAGGCTTCATTTCAGGACGAAACGGGTCAGGACTAGCTGAAAAATAGAGAACAAACAAAATTTCCCTCCTATCCGTTCGAACGCAACCTGAGTTAGAAAATTCAAAAATAATTGCAAAAAAATTCTAAAAATTAAGCAATGTCATCCGGGCTTCATTTCAAGACGAAACGGGTCAGGGTAGACCGAAAAATAGAGAACAAAAATAATTTCCTTCCTATCCGTTCGAACCAGACCCGAGTTAGAAAATTCAAAAATAAATGCAAAAAAATTTTAAAAATTAAAAAACATCATCCAGACTTCATTTCAAGACGAAACGGGCCAGGACAGACCGAAAAAAAGAGAACAAAAATAATTTCCTTCCTATCCGTTCGAACCAGACCCGCGTTAGAAAATTCAAAAAAAAATGCAAAAAAATTCTAAAAATTAAACAACGTCATCCGGGCTTCATTTCAAGATGAAACGGTGAAGGATAGGCCGAAAAATAGAGAACAAAAACAATTTCTTTCCTATCCGTTCGAACATGGCCCAAGTTAGAAAATTCGAAAAGAAATGCAAAATAATTTTAAAAATTAAAAAACGTCATCCAGGCTTCATTTCAAGACGAAACAGATCAGGACAGGCCAAAAAATTTAGAACAAAGAAGATTTCAATCCTATCCGTTCGAACCCGACCCGAGTTAGAAAATTCAAAAATAAATGCAAAAAAATTCTAAAAACGAAAAGACATCACACAGGCTTCATTTCAAGACAAAACAGGTCAGGACAGGCCGAAAAATAGAGAACAAAAAAATTTCCTTCGTATCCGTTCGAACCCTACACGAGTTAGAAAATTAAAAAATAAATGCAAAAAAATACTAAAAATTAAAAAACATCATCCTGGCTTCATTTCAAGACGAAACGGGTCAGGACAGGTCGACAAATAGAGAACAAAAGAAATTTCTTTCCTATTCGTTTGAACCCGACCTGAGTTAGAAAATTCAAAACTAAATGCAAAAAAATTCTAAAAATTAAAAAACATCATCCAAGTTTCATTTCAAGACGAAACGGGTGAAGACAGGCCGAAAAATAGAGAACAAAAATAATTTCCTTCCAAACCGTTCGAACCCGACCCGAGTTAGAAAATTCAAAAATAAATGCAAAAAAATTTTAAAAATTAAAAAACATCATCAGGGCTTCATTTGAAGACAAAACGGGTCAGGATAGGCCGAAAAATAGAGAACAAAAAAAATTTCCTTCCTATCCGTTCGAACCCGACCCGAGTTATAGAATTCAACAATAAATGCAAAAAAAATTTAAAAATTAAAAAACATCATCCAGACTTCATTTCAAGAAGAAACAGGCCAGGACAGGTCGAAAAAAATAGTAAAAAAATAATTTCCTTCCTATCCGTTCGAACCTGGCCCAAGTTAGAAAATTCGAAAAGAAATGCAAAAAAATTTTAAAAATTAAAAAACATCATCCACGCTTGATTTCAAGACGAAATGGGCTAGAACAGGCCGAAAAATCGAGAACAAAAACAATTTTCTTCGTATCCGTTCGAACCCGACCCGAGTTAGAAAATTAAAAAATAAATGCAAAAAAATTTTAAAAATTAAAAAACATCATCCAGGCTTCATTTCAAGACGAAAGAGTCAGGACAGGCCAAAAAATAGAGAACGAACAAAATTTCCTTCCTATCCGTTCGAACCCTACCCGAGTTAGAAAATTCAAAAATAAATGCAGAAAAAATCTAAAAATTAAAAAACATCATCCAGGCTTCATTTCTAGACGAAACGGGACAGGACAGGCCGACAAATAGAGAACAAAAGAAGTTTCTTTCCTATCCGTTTGAACCCGACCCGAGTTAGAAAATTCAAAAATAAATGCAAAAAAATTCTAAAAATTAAAAAACATCATCCCGGTTTCATTTCAAGACGAAACGGATGAAGACAGGCCGAAAAATAGAGAACAAAAATAATTTCCTTCCAATCCGTTCAAACAAGAACCGAGTGAGAAAATTCAAAAATGAATGCAAAAAAATTCTAAAAATTAAAAAACATCATTCAGGTTTCATTTCAAGACAAAACAGGAGAAGAATAGCCAAAAAATAGAGTATAAAAAAAATTTATTTCCTACCCATTCGAACCCGACTTGAGATAGAGAGTTCGAAAATAAATGCAAAAAAAATTCTAAAAATTATAAAACATCATCCCAGCTTCATTTCAAGACGAAACAGGCCAGGACAGGCCTAAAAATAGAGAACAAAAATAATTTCCTTCCTATCTGTTCGAACCAGACCCGAGTTAGAAAATTCAAAAATAAATGCAAAAAAATTCTACAAATTAAAAAACATCATCCGGGCATCATTTCAAGATGAAACGGGTCAGGACAGGCCCAAAAATAGAGAATAAAAAAATTTCTTTCCTATCCGTTCGAACCCAACCCGAGTTAGAAAATTCAAAAATAAATGCAAAAAAAATCTAAAAATTAAAAAACATCATTCAGGTTTCATTTCCAGACGAAACGAGAGAAGACAGGCCAAAAAATAGAGTATAAAAAAATTTCTTTCCTATCCATTCGAACCCGACCCGAATTAGAGAATTCGAAAATAAATGCAAAAAAATTTTAAAAATTAAAAAACATCATCCAGGCTTCATTTCAAGATGAAACGGGCCAGGACAGGCCGAAAAAAAGAGAACAAAAATTATTTCCTTCCTATTCGTTCGAACCCGACCCGAGTTAGAAAATTCAAAAATAAATGCAAAAAAATTCTAAAAATTGAAAAACATCATTCAGGTTTCATTTCCAGACGAAACGGGAGAAGACAGGCCTAAAAATAGAGTATAAAAAAATTTCTTTCCTATCCATTCGAACCCGACCCGAGTTAGAGAATTAAAAAATAAATGCAAAAAAATTCTAAAAATTAAAAAACATCATCCAGGCTTCATTTCCAGACTAAACGGGCCAGGATGGGCCGAAAAATAGAGAACAAAAATAATTTCCTTCCTATCCGTTCGAACCCGACCCGAATTAGAAAATTCAAAAATAAATGCAAAAAAATTCTAAAAATTAAAAAACATCATTCAGGTTTCATTTCCAGACGAAACGGGAGAATACAGGCCAAAAAATAGAGTATAAAAAAATTTCTTTCCTATCCATTCGAACCCGACCCGAGTTAGAGAATTAAAAAATAAATGCAAAAAAATTCTAAAAATTAAAAAACATCGTCCAAGCTTCATGTCCAGACCAAACGGGCCAGGATGGGCCGAAAAATAGAGAACAAAAATAATTTATTTCTTATCCGTTCGAACCAGACCCGAGTTAGAAAATTCAAAAATAAATGCAAAAAAATTCTAAAAATTAAAAAACGTCATCCGGGCTTCATTTTAAGACGAAATGGGTTAGGACAGGCCGAAAAATAGAGAACAAAAAAAATTTCCATCCTATCCGTTCGAACCCGACCCGAGTTAGAGAATTCGAAAATAAATGCAAAGAAATTTTAAAAATTAAAAAACATCATCCAGGCTTCATTTCAAGACGAAACGGGCTAGGACAGGCCGAAAAAAAGAGAACAAAAATTATTTCCTTCCTATCCGTTCGAACCCGACCCGAGTTAGAGAATTCAAAAATAAAAGCAAAAAAAATTTAAAAATTTAAAAACATCATCCAGACTTCATTTCAAGACGAAATGGGCCAGGACAGACCGAAAAAAAGAAGACAAAAATAATTTCCTTCCTATCCGTTCGAATCAGACCCGAGTTAGAAAATTCAAAAATAAATGCAAAAAATTCTAAAAATTAAACAACGTCATCGGGCTTCATTTCAAGATGAAATGGGTCAGGACATGCCGAAAAGTAGAGAACAAAAAAAATTTCTTTCCTATCCGTTCGAACAAGGCCCAAGTTAGAAAATTCGAAAAGAAATGCAAAAAAATTTTAAAAATTAAAAAACGTCATCCAGGCTTCATTTCAAGACGAAACAGGTCAGGATAGGCCAAAAAATTTAGAACAAAGAAAATTTCAATCCTATCCGTTCGAACCCGACTCGAGTTAAAAAATTCAAAAATAAATGCAAAAAAATTCTAAAAAAGAAAAAACATCATGCAGGCTTCATTTCAAGACGAAACAGGTCAGGACAGGCCGAAAAATAGAGAACAAAAAAATTTCCTTCCTATCCGTTCGAACCCTACCGGAGTTAGAAAATAAAAAAATAAATGCAAAAAAATACTAAAAATTAAAAAACATCATCCAGGCTTCATTTCAAGAAAAAACGGGTCAGGACAGGCCGACAAATAGAGAACAAAAGAAATTTCTTTCCTATCCGTTTGAACCCGACCGGAGTTAGAAAATTCAAAACTAAATGCAAAAAAATTCTAAAAATTGAGAAACATCATCCAGGTTTCATTTCAAGACGAAACGGGTGCAGAGAGGCCGAAAAATAGAGAACAAAAATAATTTCCTTCCAAACCATTCGAACCCGACCCGAGTTAGAAAATTCAAAATAAATGCAAAAAAATTTTAAAAATTAAAAAACATCATCCGAGCATCATTTCAAGACGAAACGGGTAAGGACAGGCCGAAAAAGAGAGAACAAAAAAAATTTCCTTCCTATCCGTTCGAACCTGGCCCAAGTTAGAAAATTCGAAAAGAAATGCAAAAAAATTTTAAAAATTAAAAAACGTCATCCAGGCTTCATTTGAAGACGAAACAGGTCAAGACAAGCCGAAAAATAGAGAACAAAGAAAATTTCAATTCTATCCGTTCGAACCCGACCCGAGTTAGAAAATTAAAAAATAAATGCAAAAAAATTCTAAATAAGAAAAAACATCATGCCGGCTTCGTTTCAAGGCGAAACAAGTCAGGACAGGCCGAAAAATAGAGAACAAAAAAATTTCCTTCCTGTCCGTTCGAACCCAACCCGAGTTAGAAAATTAATAAATAAATGCCAAAAAATTCTAAAAATTAAAAAAACATCATCCAGGCTTCATTTCAAGACGGAACAGGTCAGGACAGGCCGACAAATAGAGAACAAAACAAATTTCTTTCCTATCCGTTTGACCCCAACCCGAGTTAGAAAATTCAAAATTAAATGCAAAGAAATTCAAAAAATAAAAAAACATCATCCAGGTTTCATTTCAAGACGAAACGGGTGAAGACAGGCCGAAAAATAGAGAACAAAAATAATTTCCTTCCTAACCGTTCGAACCCGACCTGAGTTAGAAAATTCAAAAATAAATGCAAAAAAATTTTAAAAATTAAAAAATATCATCCGGGCTTCATTTCAAGACGAAACGAGTAAGGACAGGCCGAAAAATAGAGAACGAAAAAAACTTCCTTCCTATCCGTTCGAACCCGACCCGAGTTAGAAAAATCAAAAATAAATGCAAAAAAATTTTAAAAATTAAAAAACGTCATCCGGGCTTCATTTCAAGACGAAATGGGTCAGGACAGGCCGAAAAATAGAGAACAAAAATAATTTCCTTCCTATCCGTTCGAACCCGACCCGAGTTAGAAAATTCAAAAATAAATGCAAAAAAATTTTAAAAATTAAACAACGTCATCCGGGCTTCATTTCAAGACGAAACGGGTCAGGACAGGCTGAAAAATAGAGAACAAAAAAATTTCCTTCCTATCCGTTCGAACCCGACCCGAGTTAGAAAAATCAAAAATAAATGCAAAAAATTTCTAAAAATAAAAAAACATCGTCCAGGTTTCATTCCAAGACGAAACGGGTGAAGGCAGGCCGAAAAATAGAGAACAAAAATAATTTCCTTCCTATCCGTTCGAACCCGACCCGAGTTAGAAAATTGAAAAATAAATGCAAAAAAATTCCAAAAATAAAAAAACATCATCCGGGCTTCATTTCAAGACGAAACGGGTGAGGACAGGCTAAAAAATAGAGAACAAAAAAATTTCCTTCCTATTCGTTCGAACCCGACCCGAGTTAGAAAATTCAAAAATAAATGCAAAAAAATTTTAAAAATTAAACAACGTCATCCGGGCTTCATTTCAAGACGAAACGAATCAGGACAGGCCGAAAAATAGAGAACAAAAATAATTTCCTTCCTATCCGTTCGAACCAGACCCAAGTTAGAAAATTCAAAAATAAGTGCAAAAAAATTTTAAAAATTAAAAAACATCATCCAGACTTCATTTCAAGACGAAACGGGCAAGGACAGACCGAAAAAAAGAAGACAAAAATAATTTCCTTCTTATCCGTTCGAACCAGTCCCGAGTTAGAAAACTAAAAAAAAAATGCAAAAAAATTCCAAAAATTAAACAACGTCATTCGAGCTTCATTTCAAGATGAAACGGGTCAGGACAGGCTGAAAAATAGAGAACAAAAAAAATTTCCTTCGTATCCGGTCGAACCCGACCCGAGTTAGAGAATTCAAAAATAAAAGCAAAAAAAATTAAAAAATTAAAAAACATCATCCAGACTTCATTTCAAGACGAAACGGGCCAGGACAGGCCCAAAAAAAGAGAACAAAAATAATTTCCTTCCTATCCGTTCGAACCTGGCCCAAGTTAGAAAATTTGAAAACAAATGGAAAAAGTTTTTAAAAATTAAAAAAACATTATCCAGGCTTCATTTCAAGACGAAACAGGTCAGGACAGGCCGAAAAATAGAGAACAAACAAAATTTCCCTCCTATCCGTTCGAACCCAACCCGAGTTAGAAAATTCAAAAATAAATGCAAAAAAATTCAAAAAAAGAAAAAATATCATGCCGGCATCATTTCAAGGCGAAACAGGTCAGGACAGGCCGAAAAATAGAGAACAAAAAAATTTCCTTCCTGTCCGTTCGAACCAGACCCGAGTTAGAAAATTGAAAAATAAATGCAAAAAAATTCTAAAAATTAAACAACGTCATCCGAGCTTCATTTCAAGATGAAACGGGTCAGGACAGGCCGAAAAATAGAGAACAAAAGAAATTTCTTTCCTATCCGTTCGAACACGACCCGAGTTAGAAAATTCAAAAATAAATGCAAAAAAATTCTAACAAATAAAAAACATCATGCAGGCTTCATTTCAAGGCAAAACAGGTCAGGACAGGCCGAAAAATAGAGAACAAAAAAATTTCCTTCCAATCCGTTCGAACCCGACCCGAGTTACAGAATTCAACAATAAATGCAAAAAAATTTTAAAAATTAAAAAACATCATCCAGACTTCATTTGAAGAAGAAACGGGCCAGTACAGGTCGAAAAAAAGAGTACAAAAATAATTTCCTTCATATCCGTTCGAACTTGCCCAAGTTAGAAAATTCGAAAAGAAATGCAAAAAAATTTTAAAAATTAAAAATGTCATCCCGACTTCATTTCAAGACGAAACAGATCAAGACAGTCCGAGAAATAGAGAACAAAGAAAATTTCAATTCTATCCGTTCGAACCCGACCCGAGTTAGAAAATTCAAAAATAAATGCAAAAAAATTCAAAAAAAGAAAAAACATCATGCCGTCTTCATTTCAAGGCGAAACAGGTCAGGACAGGCCGAAAAATAGAGAACAAAAAAATTTCCTTCCTGTCCGTTCGAACCCTACCCGAGTTAGAAAATTAAAAAATAAATGCCAAAAAATTCTAAAAATTAAAAAACATCATCCAGGCTTCATTTGAAGACGAAACGAGTCAGGACAGGCCGACAAATAGAGAACAAAAGAAATTTCTTTCCTATCCGTTTGAACCTGACCCGAGTTAGAAAAATAAAAAATAAATGCAAAAAATTTCTAAAAATTAAAAAACATCGTCCAGGTTTCATTCCAAGACGAAACGGGTGAAGACAAGCCGAAAAATAGAGAACAAAAATAATTTCCTTCCAATCCGTTCGAACAAGACCCGAGTTAGAAAATTGAAAAATAAATGCAAAAAAATTCCAAAAATTAAAAAACATCATCCGGGGCTTCATTTCAAGACGAAACGGGTGAGGACAGGCTGAAAAATAGAGAACAAAAATAATTTCCTTCCTATCCGTTCGAACCCGACCCGAGTTAGAAAATTCAAAAATAAATGCAAAAAAATTTTAAAAATTAAACAACGTCATCCGGGCTTCATTTCAAGACGAAACGGATCAAGACAGGCCGAAAAATAGAGAACAAAAATAATTTCCTTCCTATCCGTTCGAACCAGACCCGAGTTAGAAAATTCAAAAATAAATGCAAAAAAATTTTAAAAATTAAAAAAACATCATCCAGACTTCATTTCAAGACGAAACGGGCAAGGACAGACCGAAAAAAAAAGAAGACAAAAATAATTTCCTTCTTATCCGTTCGAACCAGACCCGAGTTAGAAAATTAAAAAAAAAATGCAAAAAAATTCTAAAAATTAAACAACGTCATCCGGGCTTCATTTCAAGATGAAACGGGTCAGGACAGGCCGAAAAATAGAGAACAAAAAAATTTCCTTCGTATCCGTTCGTACCCGACCCGAGTTAGAGAATTCAAAAATAAAAGCAAAAAAAATTAAAAAATTAAAAAACATCATCCAGACTTCATTTCAAGACGAAACGGGCCAGGACAGGCCCAAAAAAAGAGAACAAAAATAATTTCCTTCCTATCCGTTCGAACCTGGCCCAAGTTAGAAAATTTGAAAACAAATGGAAAAGGTTTTTAAAAATTAAAAAACATTATCCAGGCTTCATTTCAAGATGAAACAGGTCAGGACAGGCCGAAAAATAGAGAACAAAGAAAATTTTATTCCTATCCGTTCGAACCCGACCCGAGTTAGAAAATTGAAAAATAAATGCAAAAAAATTCTAAAAATTAAACAATGTCATCCAGGCTTCATTTCAAGACGAAACGGGTCAGGACAAGCTGAAAAATAGAGAACAAACAAAATTTCCCTCCTATCCGTTCGAATCCAACCCGAGTTAGAAAATTAAAAAATAATTGCAAAAAAATTCTAAAAATTACACAACGTCATCCAGACTTCATTTCAAGACGAAACGGGCCAGGACAGACAGAAAAAAAAGAGAACAAAAATAATTTCCTTCATATCCGTTCGAACCAGATCCGAGTTAGAAAATTCAAAAATAAATGCAAAAAAATTCTAAAAATTAAACAACGTCATCCGAGCTTCATTTCAATATGAAACGGGTCAGGACAGGCCGAAAAATAGAGAACAAAAGAAATTTCTTTCCTATCCGTTCGAACATGGCCCAAGTTAGAAAATTCGAAAAAAAATGCAAAAAAATTTTAAAAATTAAAAAACGTCATCCAGGCTTCATTTCAAGACGAAACAGATCAGGAGAGGCCAAAAAATTTAGAACAAAGAAAATTTCAATCCTATCCGTTCGAACACGACCCGAGTTAGAAAATTCAAAAATAAATGCAAAAAAATTCTAAAAAATAAAAAACATCATGCAGGCTTCATTTCAAGGCAAAACAGGTCAGGACAGGCCGAAAAATAGAGAACAAAAAATTTCCTTCCTATCCGTTCGAACCCTACACGAGTTAGAAAATTAAAAAATAAATGCAAAAAAATACTAAAAATTAAAAAACATCATCCAGGCTTCATTTCAAGACGAAACGGGTCAGAACATGCCGACAAATAGAGAACAAAAGAAATCTATTTCCTATTCGTTAGAACCCGACCCGAGTTAGAAAATTCAAAACTAAATGCAAAAAAATTCTAAAAATTAAAAAACATTATCCAGGTTTCATTTCAAGACGAAACGGGTGAAGACAGGCCGAAAAATAGAGAACAAAAATAATTTCCTTCCAAACCGTTCGAACCCGACCCGAGTTAGAAAATTCAAAAATAAATGCAAAAAAATTTTAAAAATTAAATCATCAGGGCTTCATTTCAAGACGAAACGGGTCAGGACAGACCGAAAAATAGAGAACGAAAAAAATTTCCTTCCTATCCGTTCGAACCCGACCCGAGTTACAGAATTCAACAATAAATGCAAAAAAAATTTAAAAATTAAAAAACATCATCCAGACTTCATTAGAAGAAGAAACGGGCCAGTACAGGTCGAAAAAAAGAGTACAAAAATAATTTCCTTCATATCCGTTCGAACTTGGCCCAAGTTAGAAAATTCGAAAAGAAATGCAAAAAAATTTTAAAAATTAAAAAACGTCATCCCGACTTCATTTCAAGACGAAACAGATCAAGACAGTCCGAAAAATAGAGAACAAAGAAAATTTCAATTCTATCCGTTCGAACCCGATCCGAGTTAGAAAATTCAAAAATAAATGCAAAAAAATTCAAAAAAAGAAAAAACATCATGCGGCTTCATTTCAAGGCGAAACAGGTCAGGACAGGCCGAAAAATAGAGAACAAAAAAACTTCCTTCCTGTCCGTTCGAACCCTACCCGAGTTAGAAAATTAAAAAATAAATGCCAAAAAATTCTAAAAATTAAAAAACATCATCCAGGCTTCATTTCAAGACGAAACGAGTCAGGACATGCTGACAAATAGAGAACAAAAGAAATTTCTTTCCTATCCGTTTGAACCTGACCCGAGTAAGAAAAATAAAAAATAAATGCAAAAAATTTCAAAAAATTAAATAACATCGTCCAGGTTTCATTCCAAGACGAAACGGGTGAAGACAGGCCGAAAAATAGAGAACAAAAATAATTTCCTTCCAATCCGTTCGAACAAGACCCGAGTTAGAAAATTGAAAAATAAATGCAAAAAAATTCCAAAAATTAAAAAACATCATCCGGGCTTCATTTCAAGACGAAACGGGTGAGGACAGGCTGAAAAACAGAGAACAAAAAAATTTCCTT
Source organism: Quercus lobata (assembly GCF_001633185.2). Classification (NCBI taxonomy): domain Eukaryota; kingdom Viridiplantae; phylum Streptophyta; class Magnoliopsida; order Fagales; family Fagaceae; genus Quercus; species Quercus lobata. Next base: position 24,345 of record NW_022154853.1, read on the forward strand.
CCTATCCGTTCGAACCCGACCCGAGTTAGAAAATTAAAAAACATCATCCGGGCTTCATTTCAAGACGAAACGGGTGAGGACAGGCTGAAAAATAGAGAACAAAAAAATTTCCTTCCTATCCGTTCGAACCCGACCCGAGTTAGAAAATTCAAAAATAAATGCAAAAAAATTTTGAAAATTAAACAACGTCATCCGGGCTTCATTTCAAGACGAAACGGATCAGGACAGGCCGAAAAATAGAGAACAAAAATAATTTCCTTCCTATCCGTTCGAACCAGACCCGAGTTAGAAAATTCAAAAATAAATGCAAAAAAATTTTAAAAATTAAAAAACATCATCCAGACTTCATTTCAAGACGAAACGGGTAAGGACAGACCGAAAATAAAGAAGACAAAAAGAATTTCCTTCTTATCCGTTCGAACTAGACCCGAGTTAGAAAATTAAAAAAAAATGCAAAAAAATTCTAAAAACTAAACAACGTCATCCGGGCTTCATTTCAAGATGAAACGGGTCAGAACAGGCCGAAAAGTAGAGAACAAAAAAATTTCCTTCGTATCCGTTCGAACCCGACCCGAGTTAGAGAATTCAAAAATAAAAGCAAAAAAAATTTAAAAAGTAAAAAACATCATCCAGACTTCATTTCAAGACGAAACGGGCCAGGACAGGCCCAAAAAAAGAGAACAAAAATAACTTCCTTCCTATCCGTTCGAACCTGGCCCAAGTTAGAAAATTTGAAAACAAATGGAAAAAGTTTTTAAAAATTAAAAAACATTATCCAGGCTTCATTTCAAGACGAAACAGGTCAGGACAGGCCGAAAAATAGAGAACAAAGAAAATATCATTCCTATCCGTTCGAACCCGACCCGAGTTAGAAAATTGAAAAATAAATGCAAAAAAATTCTAAAAATTAAACAATGTCATCCAGGCTTCATTTCAAGACGAAACGGGTCAGGACAAGCTGAAAAATAGAGAACAAACAAAATTTCCCTCCTATCCGTTCGAACCCAACCCGAGTTAGAAAATTCAAAAATAATTGCAAAAAAATTCTAAAAATTACACAACGTCATCCAGACTTCATTTCAAGACGAAACGGGCCAGGACAGACCGAAAAAAAGAGAACAAAAACAATTTCCTTCCTATCCGTTCGAACCAGACCCGAGTTAGAAAATTCAAAAATAAATGCGAAAAAATTCTAAAAATTAAACAACGTCATCCGAGCTTCATTTCAAGATGAAACGGGTCAGGACAGGCCGAAAAATAGAGAACAAAAGAAATTTCTTTCCTATCCGTTCGAACATGGCCCAAGTTAGAAAATTCGAAAAGAAATGCAAAAAAATTTTAAAAATTAAAAAACGTCATCCAGGCTTTATTTCAAGACGAAACAGATCAGGACAGGCCAAAAAATTTAGAACAAAGAAAATTTCAATCCTATCCGTTCGAACACGACCCGAGTTAGAAAATTCAAAAATAAATGCAAAAAAATTCTAAAAAATAAAAAACATCATGCAGGCTTCATTTCAAGGCAAAACAGGTCAGGACAGGCCAAAAAATAGAGAACAAAAAAATTTCCTTCCTATCCGTTCGAACCCCACACGAGTTAGAAAATTAAAAAATAAATGCAAAAAAATACTAAAAATTAAAAAATATCATCCAGGCTTCATTTCAAGACGAAACGGGTCAGGACAGGCCGACAAATAGAGAACAAAAGAAATCTCTTGCCTATTCGTTAGAACCCGACCTGAGCTAGAAAATTCAAAACTAAATGCAAAAAAATTCTAAAAATTAAAAAACATTATCCAGGTTTCATTTCAAGACGAAACGGGTGAAGACAGGCCGAAAAATAGAGAACAAAAATAATTTCCTTCCAAACCGTTCGAACCCGACCCGAGTAAGAAAATTCAAAAATAAATGCAAAAAAATTTTAAAAATTGAATCATCAGGGCTTCATTTCAAGACGAAACGGGTCAGGACAGACCGAAAAATAGAGAACGAAAAAAATTTCCTTCCTATCCGTTCGAACCCGACCCGAGTTACGGAATTCAACAATAAATGCAAAAAAATTTTAAAAATTAAAAAACATCATCCAGACTTCATTTGAAGAAGAAACGGGCCAGTACAGGTCGAAAAAAAGAGTACAAAAATAATTTCCTTCATATCCGTTCGAACTTGGCCCAAGTTAGAAAATTCGAAAAGAAATGCAAAAAAATTTTAAAAATTAAAAAACGTCATCCCGACTTCATTTCAAGACGAAACAGATCAAGACAGTCCGAAAAATAGAGAACAAAGAAAATTTCAATTCTATCCATTTGAACCCGATCCGAGTTAAAAAATTTAAAAATAAATGCAAAAAAATTCAAAAAAAGAAAAAACATCATGCCGGCTTCATTTCAAGGCAAAACAGGTCAGGACAGGCCGAAAAATAGAGAACAAAGAAAATTTTATTCCTATCCGTTCGAACCCGACCCGAGTTAGAAAATTGAAAAATAAATGCAAAAAAATTCTAAAAATTAAACAATGTCATCCAGGCTTCATTTCAAGACGAAACGGGTCAGGACAAGCTGAAAAATAGAGAACAAACAAAATTTCCCTCCTATCCGTTCGAATCCAACCCGAGTTAGAAAATTAAAAAATAATTGCAAAAAAATTCTAAAAATTACACAACGTCATCCAGACTTCATTTCAAGACGAAACGGGCCAGGACAGACAGAAAAAAAAGAGAACAAAAATAATTTCCTTCATATCCGTTCGAACCAGATCCGAGTTAGAAAATTCAAAAATAAATGCAAAAAAATTCTAAAAATTAAACAACGTCATCCGAGCTTCATTTCAATATGAAACGGGTCAGGACAGGCCGAAAAATAGAGAACAAAAGAAATTTCTTTCCTATCCGTTCGAACATGGCCCAAGTTAGAAAATTCGAAAAAAAATGCAAAAAAATTTTAAAAATTAAAAAACGTCATCCAGGCTTCATTTCAAGACGAAACAGATCAGGAGAGGCCAAAAAATTTAGAACAAAGAAAATTTCAATCCTATCCGTTCGAACACGACCCGAGTTAGAAAATTCAAAAATAAATGCAAAAAAATTCTAAAAAATAAAAAACATCATGCAGGCTTCATTTCAAGGCAAAACAGGTCAGGACAGGCCGAAAAATAGAGAACAAAAAATTTCCTTCCTATCCGTTCGAACCCTACACGAGTTAGAAAATTAAAAAATAAATGCAAAAAAATACTAAAAATTAAAAAACATCATCCAGGCTTCATTTCAAGACGAAACGGGTCAGAACATGCCGACAAATAGAGAACAAAAGAAATCTATTTCCTATTCGTTAGAACCCGACCCGAGTTAGAAAATTCAAAACTAAATGCAAAAAAATTCTAAAAATTAAAAAACATTATCCAGGTTTCATTTCAAGACGAAACGGGTGAAGACAGGCCGAAAAATAGAGAACAAAAATAATTTCCTTCCAAACCGTTCGAACCCGACCCGAGTTAGAAAATTCAAAAAGAAATGCAAAAAAATTTTAAAAATTAAATCATCAGGGCTTCATTTCAAGACGAAACAGGTCAGGACAGACCGAAAAATAGAGAACGAAAAAAATTTCCTTCCTATCCGTTCGAACCCGACCCGAGTTACAGAATTCAACAATAAATGCAAAAAAATTTTAAAAATTAAAAAACATCATCCAGACTTCATTTGAAGAAGAAACGGGCCAGTACAGGTCGAAAAAAAGAGTACAAAAATAATTTCCTTAATATCCGTTCGAACTTGGCCCAAGTTAGAAAATTCGAAAAGAAATGCAAAAAAATTTTAAAAATTAAAAAACGTCATCCCGACTTCATTTCAAGACGAAACAGATCAAGACAGTCCGAAAAATAGAGAACAAAGAAAATTTCAATTCTATCCGTTCGAACCCGATCCGAGTTAGAAAATTCAAAAATAAATGCAAAAAAATTCAAAAAAAGAAAAAACATCATGACGGCTTCATTTCAAGGCGAAACAGCTCAGGACAGGCCGAAAAATAGAGAACAAAAAAACTTCCGTCCTGTCCTTTCGAACCCTACCCGAGTTAGAAAATTAAAAAATAAATGCCAAAAAATTCTAAAAATTAAAAAACATCATCCAGGCTTCATTTCAAGACGAAACGAGTCAGGACAGGCTGACAAATAGAGAACAAAAGAAATTTCTTTCCTATCCGTTTGAACCTGACCCGAGTTAGAAAAATAAAAAATAAATGCAAAAAATTTCTAAAAATTAAAAAACATCGTCCAGGTTTCATTCCAAGACGAAACGGGTGAAGACAGGCCGAAAAATAGAGAACAAAAATAATTTCCTTCCAATCCGTTCGAACAAGACCCGAGTTAGAAAATTGAAAAATAAATGCAAAAAAATTCCAAAAATTAAAAAACATCATCCGGGCTTCATTTCAAGACGAAACGGGTGAGGACAGGCTGAAAAATAGAGAACAAAAAAATTTCCTTCCTATCCGTTCGAACCCGACCCGAGTTAGAAAATTCAAAAACATCATTCGGGCTTCATTTCAAGACGAAACGGGTGAGGACAGGCTGAAAAATAGAGAACAAAAAAATTTCCTTCCTATCCGTTCGAACCCGACCCGAGTTAGAAAATTCAAAAATAAATGCAAAAAAATTTTGAAAATTAAACAACGTCATCCGGGCTTCATTTCAAGACGAAACGGATCAGGACAGGCCGAAAAATAGAGAACAAAAATAATTTCCTTCCTATCCGTTCGAACCAGACCCGAGTTAGAAAATTCAAAAATAAATGCAAAAAAATTTTAAAAATTAAAAAACATCATCCAGACTTCATTTCAAGACGAAACGGGTAAGGACAGACCGAAAATAAAGAAGACAAAAAGAATTTCCTTCTTATCCGTTCGAACTAGACCCGAGTTAGAAAATTAAAAAAAAATGCAAAAAAATTCTAAAAACTAAACAACGTCATCCGGGCTTCATTTCAAGATGAAACGGGTCAGAACAGGCCGAAAAGTAGAGAACAAAAAAATTTCCTTCGTATCCGTTCGAACCCGACCCGAGTTAGAGAATTCAAAAATAAAAGCAAAAAAAATTTAAAAAGTAAAAAACATCATCCAGACTTCATTTCAAGACGAAACGGGCCAGGACAGGCCCAAAAAAAGAGAACAAAAATAACTTCCTTCCTATCCGTTCGAACCTGGCCCAAGTTAGAAAATTTGAAAACAAATGGAAAAAGTTTTTAAAAATTAAAAAACATTATCCAGGCTTCATTTCAAGACGAAACAGGTCAGGACAGGCCGAAAAATAGAGAACAAAGAAAATATCATTCCTATCCGTTCGAACCCGACCCGAGTTAGAAAATTGAAAAATAAATGCAAAAAAATTCTAAAAATTAAACAATGTCATCCAGGCTTCATTTCAAGACGAAACGGGTCAGGACAAGCTGAAAAATAGAGAACAAACAAAATTTCCCTCCTATCCGTTCGAACCCAACCCGAGTTAGAAAATTCAAAAATAATTGCAAAAAAATTCTAAAAATTACACAACGTCATCCAGACTTCATTTCAAGACGAAACGGGCCAGGACAGACCGAAAAAAAGAGAACAAAAATAATTTCCTTCCTATCCGTTCGAACCAGACCCGAGTTAGAAAATTCAAAAATAAATGCGAAAAAATTCTAAAAATTAAACAACGTCATCCGAGCTTCATTTCAAGATGAAACGGGTCAGGACAGGCCGAAAAATAGAGAACAAAAGAAATTTCTTTCCTATCCGTTCGAACATGGCCCAAGTTAGAAAATTCGAAAAGAAATGCAAAAAAATTTTAAAAATTAAAAAACGTCATCCAGGCTTTACTTCAAGACGAAACAGATCAGGACAGGCCAAAAAATTTAGAACAAAGAAAATTTCAATCCTATCCGTTCGAACACGACCCGAGTTAGAAAATTCAAAAATAAATGCAAAAAAATTCTAAAAAATAAAAAACATCATGCTGGCTTCATTTCAAGGCAAAACAGGTCAGGACAGGCCAAAAAATAGAGAACAAAAAAATTTCCTTCCTATCCGTTCGAACCCCACACGAGTTAGAAAATTAAAAAATAAATGCAAAAAAATACTAAAAATTAAAAAATATCATCCGGGCTTCATTTCAAGACGAAACGGGTCAGGACAGGCCGACAAATAGAGAACAAAAGAAATCTCTTGCCTATTCGTTAGAACCCGACCTGAGTTAGAAAATTCAAAACTAAATGCAAAAAAATTCTAAAAATTAAAAAACATTATCCAGGTTTCATTTCAAGACGAAACGGGTGAAGACAGGCCGAAAAATAGAGAACAAAAATAATTTCCTTCCAAACCGTTCGAACCCGACCCGAGTTAGAAAATTCAAAAATAAATGCAAAAAAATTTTAAAAATTGAATCATCAGGGCTTCATTTCAAGAAGAAACGGGTCAGGACAGACCGAAAAATAGAGAACGAAAAAAATTTCCTTCCTATCCGTTCGAACCCGACCCGAGTTACGGAATTCAACAATAAATGCAAAAAAATTTTAAAAATTAAAAAATATCATCCAGACTTCATTTGAAGAAGAAACGGGCCAGTACAGGTCGAAAAAAAGAGTACAAAAATAATTTCCTTCATATCCGTTCGAACTTGGCCCAAGTTAGAAAATTCGAAAAGAAATGCAAAAAAATTTTAAAAATTAAAAAACGTCATCCCGACTTCATTTCAAGACGAAACAGATCAAGACAGTCCGAAAAATAGAGAACAAAGAAAATTTCAATTCTATCCGTTTGAACCCGATCCGAGTTAAAAAATTCAAAAATAAATGCAAAAAAATTCAAAAAAAGAAAAAACATCATGCCGGCTTCATTTCAAGGCAAAACAGGTCAGGACAAGCCGAAAAATAGAGAACAAAAAAACTTCCTTCCTGTCCGTTCGAACCCTACCCGAGTTAGAAAATTAAAAAATAAATGCCAAAAAATTCTAAAAATTAAAAAACATCATCCAGGCTTCATTTCAAGACGAAACGAGTCCGGACAGGCCGACAAATAGAGAACAAAAGAAATTTCTTTCCTATCCGTTAGAACCTGACCCGAGTTAGAAAAATCAAAAATAAATGCAAAAAAATTTTAAAAATTAAACAACGTCATCCGGGCTTCATTTCAAGACGAAACGAATCAGGACAGGCCGAAAAATAATGAACAAAAATAATTTCCTTCCTATCCGTTCGAACCCAACCCGAGTTAGAAAATTCAAAAATAATTGCAAAAAAATTCTAAAAATTAAACAACGTCATCCAGACTTCATTTCAAGACGAAACGGGCCAGTACAGACCGAAAAAAAGAGAACAAAAATAATTTCCTTCCTATCCGTTCGAACTTGGCCCAAGCTAGAAAATTCGAAAAGAAATGCAAAAAAATTTTAAAAATTAAAAAACGTCATCCCGACTTCATTTCAAGACGAAACAGATCAAGACAGTCCGAAAAATAGAGAACAAAGAAAATTTCAATTCTATCCGTTCGAACCCGATCCGAGTTAGAAAATTCAAAAATAAATGCAAAAAAATTCAAAAAAAGAAAAAACATCACGCCGGCTTCATTTCAAGGCGAAACAGGTCAGGACAGGCCGAAAAATAGAGAACAAAAAAACTTCCTTCCTGTCCGTTCGAACCCTACCCGAGTTAGAAAATTAAAAAATAAATTCCAAAACATTCCAAAAATTAGAAAACATCATCCAGGCTTCATTTCAAGACGAAACGAGTCAGGACAGGCCGACAAATAGAGAACAAAAGAAATTTCTTTCCTATCCGTTTGAACCTGACCCAAGTTAGAAAAATCAAAAATAAATGCAAAAAATTTCTAAAAATTAAAAAACATCGTCCAGGTTTCATTCCAAGACGAAACGGGTGAAGACAGGCCGAAAAATAGAGAACAAAAATAATTTCCTTCCAATCCGTTCGAACAAGACCCGAGTTAGAAAATTGAAAAATAAATGCAAAAAAATTCCAAAAATTAAAAAACATCATCCGGGCTTCATTTCAAGACGAAACGGGTGAGGACAGGCTGAAAAACAGAGAACAAAAAAATTTCCTTCCTATCCGTTCGAACCCGACCCGAGTTAGAAAATTCAAAAATAAATGCAAAAAAATTTTTAAAATTAAACAACGTCATCCGGGCTTCATTTCAAGACGAAACGGATCAGGACAGGCCGGAAAATAGAGAACAAAAATAATTTCCTTCCTATCCGTTCGAACCAGACCCGAGTTAGAAAATTCAAAAATAAATGCAAAAAAATTTTAAAAATTAAAAAACATCATCTAGACTTCATTTCAAGACGAAACGGGCAAGGACAGACCGAAAAAAAGAAGACAAAAATAATTTCCTTCTTATCCGTTCGAACCAGACCCGAGTTAGAAAATTAAAAAAAAAATGCAAAAAAATTCTAAAAATTAAACAACGTCATCCGGGCTTCATTTCAAGACGAAACGGATCAGGACAGGCCGAAAAATAATGAACAAAAATAATTTCCTTCCTATCCGTTCGAACCCAACCCGAGTTAGAAAATTCAAAAATAATTGTAAAAAAATTCTAAAAATTAAACAACGTCATCCAGACTTCATTTCAAGACGAAACGGGCCAGGACAGACCGAAAAAAGAGAACAAAAATAATTTCCTTCCTATCCGTTCGAACCAGACACGAGTTAGAAAATTCAAAAATAAATGTAAAAAAATTCTAAAAATTAAACAACGTCATCCGAGCTTCATTTCAAGATGAAACGGGTTAGGACAGGCCGAAAAATAGAGAACAAAAGAAATTTCTTTCCTATCCGTTCGAACATGGCCCAAGTTAGAAAATTCGAAAAGAAATGCAAAAAAATTTTAAAAATTAAAAAACGTCATCCAGGCCTCATTTCAAGACGAAACAGATCAGGACAGGCCAAAAAATTTAGAACAAAGAAAATTTCAATCCTATCCGTTCGAACACGACCCGAGTTAGAAAATTCAAAAATAAATGCAAAAAAATTCTAAAAAATAAAAAACATCATGCAGGCTTCATTTCAAGGCAAAACAGGTCAGGACAGGCCGAAAAATAGAGAACAAAAAAATTTCCTTCCTATCCGTTCGAACCCTACACGAGTTAGAAAATTAAAAAATAAATGCAAAAAAATACTAAAAATTAAAAAATATCATCCAGGCTTCATTTCAAGACGAAACGGGTCAGGACAGGCCGACAAATAGAGAACAAAAGAAATCTCTTGCCTATTCGTTAGAACCCGACCTGAGTTAGAAAATTCAAAACTAAATGCAAAAAAATTCTAAAAATTAAAAAACATTATCCAGGTTTCATTTCAAGACGAAACGGGTGAAGACAGGCCGAAAAATAGAGAACAAAAATAATTTCCTTCCAAACCGTTCGAACCCGACCCGAGTTAGAAAATTCAAAAATAAATGCAAAAAAATTTTAAAAATTGAATCATCAGGGCTTCATTTCAAGACGAAACGGGTCAGGACAGACCGAAAAATAGAGAACGAAAAAAATTTCCTTCCTATCCGTTCGAACCCGACCCGAGTTACGGAATTCAACAATAAATGCAAAAAAATTTTAAAAATTAAAAAACATCATCCAGACTTCATTTGAAGAAGAAACGGGCCAGTACAGGTCGAAAAAAAGAGTACAAAAATAATTTCCTTCATATCCGTTCGAACTTGGCCCAAGTTAGAAAATTCGAAAAGAAATGCAAAAAAATTTTAAAAATTAAAAAACGTCATCCCGACTTCATTTCAAGACGAAACAGATCAAGACAGTCCGAAAAATAGAGAACAAAGAAAATTTCAATTCTATCCGTTTGAACCCGATCCGAGTTAAAAAATTCAAAAATAAATGCAAAAAAATTCAAAAAAAGAAAAAACATCATGCCGGCTTCATTTCAAGGCGAAACAGGTCAGGACAGGCCGAAAAATAGAGAACAAAAAAACTTCCTTCCTGTCCGTTCGAACCCTACCCGAGTTAGAAAATTAAAAAATAAATTCCAAAACATTCTAAAAATTAGAAAACATCATCCAGGCTTCATTTCAAGACGAAACGAGTCCGGACAGGCCGACAAATAGAGAACAAAAGAAATTTCTTTCCTATCCGTTTGAACCTGACCCAAGTTAGAAAAATAAAAATAAATGCAAAAAATTTCTAAAAATTAAAAAACATCGTCCAGGTTTCATTCCAAGACGAAACGGGTGAAGACAGGCCGAAAAATAGAGAACAAAAATAATTTCCTTCCAATCCGTTCGAACAAGACCCGAGTTAGAAAATTGAAAAATAAATGCAAAAAAATTCCAAAAATTAAAAAACATCATCCGGGCTTCATTTCAAGACGAAACGGGTGAGGACAGGCTGAAAAACAGAGAACAAAAAAATTTCCTTCCTATCCGTTCGAACCCGACCCGAGTTAGAAAATTCAAAAATAAATGCAAAAAAATTTTTAAAATTAAACAACGTCATCCGGGCTTCATTTCAAGACGAAACGGATCAGGACAGGCCGGAAAATAGAGAACAAAAATAATTTCCTTCCTATCCGTTCGAACCAGACCCGAGTTAGAAAATTCAAAAATAAATGCAAAAAAATTTTAAAAATTAAAAAACATCATCTAGACTTCATTTCAAGACGAAACGGGCAAGGACAGACCGAAAAAAAGAAGACAAAAATAATTTCCTTCATATCCGTTCGAACTTGGCCCAAGTTAGAAAATTCGAAAAGAAATGCAAAAAAATTTTAAAAATTAAAAAACGTCATCCCGACTTCATTTCAAGACGAAACAGATCAAGACAGTCCGAAAAATAGAGAACAAAGAAAATTTCAATACTATCCGTTCGAACCCGATCCGAGTTAGAAAATTCAAAAATAAATGCAAAAAAATTCAAAAAAAGAAAAAACATCACGCCGGCTTCATTTCAAGGCGAAACAGGTCAGGACTGGCCGAAAAATAGAGAACAAAAAAACTTCCTTCCTGTCCGTTCGAACCCTACCCGAGTTAGAAAATTAAAAAATAAATTCCAAAACATTCTAAAAATTAGAAAACATCATCCAGGCTTCATTTCAAGACGAAACGAGTCAGGACAGGCCGACTAATAGAGAACAAAAGAAATTTCTTTCCTATCCGTTTGAACCTGACCCGAGTTAGAAAAATAAAAAATAAATGCAAAAAATTTCTAAAAATTAATAAACATCGTCCAGACTTCATTAGAAGAAGAAACGGGCCAGTACAGGTCGAAAAAAAGAGTACAAAAATAATTTCCTTCATATCCGTTCGAACTTGGCCCAAGTTAGAAAATTCGAAAAGAAATGCAAAAAAATTTTAAAAATTAAAAAACGTCATCCCGACTTCATTTCAAGACGAAACAGATCAAGACAGTCCGAAAAATAGAGAACAAAGAAAATTTCAATTCTATCCGTTCGAACCCGATCCGAGTTAGAAAATTCAAAAATAAATGCAAAAAAATTCAAAAAAAGAAAAAACATCACGCCGGCTTCATTTCAAGGCGAAACAGGTCAGGACAGGCCGAAAAATAGAGAACAAAAAAACTTCCTTCCTGTCCGTTCGAACCCTACCCGAGTTAGAAAATTAAAAAATAAATTCCAAAACATTCTAAAAATTAGAAAACATCATCCAGGCTTCATTTCAAGACGAAACGAGTTAGGACAGGCCGACAAATAGAGAACAAAAGAAATTTCTTTCCTATCCGTTTGAACCTGACCCAAGTTAGAAAAATAAAAAATAAATGCAAAAAATTTCTAAAAATTAAAAAACATCGTCCAGGTTTCATTCCAAGACGAAACGGGTGAAGACAGGCCGAAAATAGAGAACAAAAATAATTTCCTTCCAATCCGTTCGAACAAGACCCGAGTTAGAAAATTGAAAAATAAATGCAAAAAAATTCCAAAAATTAAAAAACATCATCCGGGCTTCATTTCAAGACGAAACGGGTGAGGACAGGCTGAAAAACAGAGAACAAAAAAATTTCCTTCCTATCCGTTCGAACCCGACCCGAGTTAGAAAATTCAAAAATAAATGCAAAAAAATTTTTAAAATTAAACAACGTCATCCGGGCTTCATTTCAAGACGAAACGGATCAGGACAGGCCGGAAAATAGAGAACAAAAATAATTTCCTTCCTATCCGTTCGAACCAGACCCGAGTTAGAAAATTCAAAAATAAATGCAAAAAAATTTTAAAAATTAAAAAACATCATCTAGACTTCATTTCAAGACGAAACGGGCAAGGACAGACCGAAAAAAAGAAGACAAAAATAATTTCCTTCTTATCCGTTCGAACCAGACCCGAGTTAGAAAATTAAAAAAAAAATGCAAAAAAATTCTAAAAATTAAACAACGTCATCCGGGCTTCATTTCAAGACGAAACGGATCAGGACAGGCCGAAAAATAATGAACAAAAATAATTTCCTTCCTATCCGTTCGAACCCAACCCGAGTTAGAAAATTCAAAAATAATTGTAAAAAAATTCTAAAAATTAAACAACGTCATCCAGACTTCATTTCAAGACGAAACGGGCCAGGACAGACCGGAAAAAAGAGAACAAAAATAATTTCCTTCCTATCCGTTCGAACCAGACACGAGTTAGAAAATTCAAAAATAAATGTAAAAAAATTCTAAAAATTAAACAACGTCATCCGAGCTTCATTTCAAGATGAAACGGGTTAGGACAGGCCGAAAAATAGAGAACAAAAGAAATTTCTTTCCTATCCGTTCGAACATGGCCCAAGTTAGAAAATTCGAAAAAAAATGCAAAAAAATTTTAAAAATTAAAAAACGTCATCCAGGCCTCATTTCAAGACGAAACAGATCAGGACAGGCCAAAAAATTTAGAACAAAGAAAATTTCAATCCTATCCGTTCGAACACGACCCGAGTTAGAAAATTCAAAAATAAATGCAAAAAAATTCTAAAAAATAAAAAACATCATGCAGGCTTCATTTCAAGGCAAAACAGGTCAGGACAGGCCGAAAAATAGAGAACAAAAAAATTTCCTTCCTATCCGTTCGAACCCTACACGAGTTAGAAAATTAAAAAATAAATGCAAAAAAATACTAAAAATTAAAAAACATCATCCAAGCTTCATTTCAAGACGAAACGGGTCAGGACAGGCCGACAAACAGAGAACAAAAGAAATCTCTTTCCTATTCGTTAGAACCCGACCCGAGTTAGAAAATTCAAAACTAAATGCAAAAAAATTCTAAAAATTAAAAAACATTATCCAGGTTTCATTTCAAGACGAAACGGGTGAAGACAGGCCGAAAAATAGAGAACAAAAATAATTTCCTTCCAAACCGTTCGAACCCGACCCGAGTTAGAAAATTCAAAAATAAATGCAAAAAAATTTTAAAAATTAAATCATCAGGGCTTCATTTCAAGACGAAACGGGTCAGGACAGACCGAAAAATAGAGAACGAAAAAAATTTCCTTCCTATCCGTTCGAACCCGACCCGAGTTACAGAATTCAACAATAAATGCAAAAAAAATTTAAAAATTAAAAAACATCATCCAGACTTCATTAGAAGAAGAAACGGGCCAGTACAGGTCGAAAAAAAGAGTACAAAAATAATTTCCTTCATATCCGTTCGAACTTGGCCCAAGTTAGAAAATTCGAAAAGAAATGCAAAAAAATTTTAAAAATTAAAAAACGTCATCCCGACTTCATTTCAAGACGAAACAGATCAAGACAGTCCGAAAAATAGAGAACAAAGAAAATTTCAATTCTATCCGTTCGAACCCGATCCGAGTTAGAAAATTCAAAAATAAATGCAAAAAAATTCAAAAAAAGAAAAAACATCACGCCGGCTTCATTTCAAGGCGAAACAGGTCAGGACAGGCCGAAAAATAGAGAACAAAAAAACTTCCTTCCTGTCCGTTCGAACCCTACCCGAGTTAGAAAATTAAAAAATAAATTCCAAAACATTCTAAAAATTAGAAAACATCATCCAGGCTTCATTTCAAGACGAAACGAGTCAGGACAGGCCGACAAATAGAGAACAAAAGAAATTTCTTTCCTATCCGTTTGAACCTGACCCAAGTTAGAAAAATAAAAAATAAATGCAAAAAATTTCTAAAAATTAAAAAACATCGTCCAGGTTTCATTCCAAGACGAAACGGGTGAAGACAGGCCGAAAAATAGAGAACAAAAATAATTTCCTTCCAATCCGTTCGAACAAGACCCGAGTTAGAAAATTGAAAAATAAATGCAAAAAAATTCCAAAAATTAAAAAACATCATCCGGGCTTCATTTCAAGACGAAACGGGTGAGGACAGGCTGAAAAACAGAGAACAAAAAAATTTCCTTCCTATCCGTTCGAACCCGACCCGAGTTAGAAAATTCAAAAATAAATGCAAAAAAATTTTTAAAATTAAACAACGTCATCCGGGCTTCATTTCAAGACGAAACGGATCAGGACAGGCCGGAAAATAGAGAACAAAAATAATTTCCTTCCTATCCGTTCGAACCAGACCCGAGTTAGAAAATTCAAAAATAAATGCAAAAAAATTTTAAAAATTAAAAAACATCATCTAGACTTCATTTCAAGACGAAACGGGCAAGGACAGACCGAAAAAAAGAAGACAAAAATAATTTCCTTCTTATCCGTTCGAACCAGACCCGAGTTAGAAAATTAAAAAAAAAATGCAAAAAAATTCTAAAAATTAAACAACGTCATCCGGGCTTCATTTCAAGACGAAACGGATCAGGACAGGCCGAAAAATAATGAACAAAAATAATTTCCTTCCTATCCGTTCGAACCCAACCCGAGTTAGAAAATTCAAAAATAATTGCAAAAAAATTCTAAAAATTAAACAACGTCATCCAGACTTCATTTCAAGACGAAACGGGCCAGGACAGACCGAAAAAAAAGAGAACAAAAATAATTTCCTTCCTATCCGTTCGAACCAGACACGAGTTAGAAAATTCAAAAATAAATGTAAAAAAATTCTAAAAATTAAACAACGTCATCCGAGCTTCATTTCAAGATGAAACGGGTTAGGACAGGCCGAAAAATAGAGAACAAAAGAAATTTCTTTCCTATCCGTTCGAACATGGCCCAAGTTAGAAAATTCGAAAAAAAATGCAAAAAAATTTTAAAAATTAAAAAACGTCATCCAGGCTTCATTTCAAGACGAAACAGATCAGGACAGGCCAAAAAATTTAGAACAAAGAAAATTTCAATCCTATCCGTTCGAACACGACCCGAGTTAGAAAATTCAAAAATAAATGCAAAAAAATTCTAAAAAATAAAAAACATCATGCAGGCTTCATTTCAAGGCAAAACAGGTCAGGACAGGCCGAAAAATAGAGAACAAAAAAATTTCCTTCCTATCCGTTCGAACCCTACACGAGTTAGAAAATTAAAAAATAAATGCAAAAAAATACTAAAAATTAAAAAACATCATCCAGGCTTCATTTCAAGACGAAACGGGTCAGGACAGGCCGACAAATAGAGAACAAAAGAAATCTCTTTCCTATTCGTTAGAACCCGACCCGAGTTAGAAAATTCAAAACTAAATGCAAAAAAATTCTAAAAATTAAAAAACATTATCCAGGTTTCATTTCAAGACGAAACGGGTGAAGACAGGCCGAAAAATAGAGAACAAAAATAATTTCCTTCCAAACCGTTCGAACCCGACCCGAGTTAGAAAATTCAAAAATAAATGCAAAAAAATTTTAAAAATTAAATCATCAGGGCTTCATTTCAAGACGAAACGGGTCAGGACAGACCGAAAAATAGAGAACGAAAAAAATTTCCTTCCTATCCGTTCGAACCCGACCCGAGTTACAGAATTCAACAATAAATGCAAAAAAAATTTAAAAATTAAAAAACATCATCCAGACTTCATTAGAAGAAGAAACGGGCCAGTACAGGTCGAAAAAAAGAGTACAAAAATAATTTCCTTCATATCCGTTCGAACTTGGCCCAAGTTAGAAAATTCGAAAAGAAATGCAAAAAAATTTTAAAAATTAAAAAACGTCATCCCGACTTCATTTCAAGACGAAACAGATCAAGACAGTCCGAAAAATAGAGAACAAAGAAAATTTCAATTCTATCCGTTCGAACCCGATCCGAGTTAGAAAATTCAAAAATAAATGCAAAAAAATTCAAAAAAAGAAAAAACATCATGCCGGCTTCATTTCAAGGCGAAACAGGTCAGGACAGGCCGAAAAATAGAGAACAAAAAAACTTCCTTCCTGTCCGTTCGAACCCTACCCGAGTTAGAAAATTAAAAAATAAATGCCAAAAAATTCTAAAAATTAAAAAACATCATCCAGGCTTCATTTCAAGACGAAACGAGTCAGGACAGGCCGACAAATAGAGAACAAAAGAAATTTCTTTCCTATCCGTTTGAACCTGACCCGAGTTAGAAAAATAAAAAATAAATGCAAAAAATTTCTAAAAATTAAAAAACATCGTCCAGGTTTCATTCCAAGACGAAACGGGTGAAGACAGGCCGAAAAATAGAGAACAAAAATAATTTCCTTCCAATCCGTTCGAACAAGACCCGAGTTAGAAAATTGAAAAATAAATGCAAAAAAATTCCAAAAATTAAAAAACATCATCCGGGCTTCATTTCAAGACGAAACGGGTGAGGACAGGCTGAAAAACAGAGAACAAAAAAATTTCCTTCCTATCCGTTCGAACCCGACCCGAGTTAGAAAATTCAAAAATAAATGCAAAAAAATTTTTAAAATTAAACAACGTCATCCGGGCTTCATTTCAAGACGAAACGGATCAGGACAGGCCGGAAAATAGAGAACAAAAATAATTTCCTTCCTATCCGTTCGAACCAGACCCGAGTTAGAAAATTCAAAAATAAATGCAAAAAAATTTTAAAAATTAAAAAACATCATCTAGACTTCATTTCAAGACGAAACGGGCAAGGACAGACCGAAAAAAAGAAGACAAAAATAATTTCCTTCTTATCCGTTCGAACCAGACCCGAGTTAGAAAATTAAAAAAAAAATGCAAAAAAATTCTAAAAATTAAACAACGTCATCCGGGCTTCATTTCAAGATGAAACGGGTCAGGACAGGCCGAAAAATAGAGAACAAAAAAATTTCCTTCGTATCCGTTCGAACCCGACCCGAGTTAGAGAATTCAAAAATAAAAGCAAAAAAAATTAAAAAATTAAAAAACATCATCCAGACTTCATTTCAAGACGAAACGGGCCAGGACAGGCCCAAAAAAAGAGAACAAAAATAATTTCCTTCCTATCCGTTCGAACCTGGCCCAAGTTAGAAAATTTGAAAACAAATGGAAAAGGTTTTTAAAAATTAAAAAACATTATCCAGGCTTCATTTCAAGATGAAACAGGTCAGGACAGGCCGAAAAATAGAGAACAAAGAAAATTTTATTCCTATCCGTTCGAACCCGACCCGAGTTAGAAAATTGAAAAATAAATGCAAAAAAATTCTAAAAATTAAACAATGTCATCCAGGCTTCATTTCAAGACGAAACGGGTCAGGACAAGCTGAAAAATAGAGAACAAACAAAATTTCCCTCCTATCCGTTCGAATCCAACCCGAGTTAGAAAATTAAAAAATAATTGCAAAAAAATTCTAAAAATTACACAACGTCATCCAGACTTCATTTCAAGACGAAACGGGCCAGGACAAACAGAAAAAAAGAGAACAAAAATAATTTCCTTCCTATCCGTTCGAACCAGACCCGAGTTAGAAAATTCAAAAATAAATGCAAAAAAATTCTAAAAATTAAACAACGTCATCCGAGCTTCATTTCAAGACGAAACAGGTCAGGACAGACCGAAAAATAGAGAACGAAAAAAATTTCCTTCCTATCCGTTCGAACCCGACCCGAGTTACAGAATTCAACAATAAATGCAAAAAAATTTTAAAAATTAAAAAACATCATCCAGACTTCATTTGAAGAAGAAACGGGCCAGTACAGGTCGAAAAAAAGAGTACAAAAATAATTTCCTTAATATCCGTTCGAACTTGGCCCAAGTTAGAAAATTCGAAAAGAAATGCAAAAAAATTTTAAAAATTAAAAAACGTCATCCCGACTTCATTTCAAGACGAAACAGATCAAGACAGTCCGAAAAATAGAGAACAAAGAAAATTTCAATTCTATCCGTTCGAACCCGATCCGAGTTAGAAAATTCAAAAATAAATGCAAAAAAATTCAAAAAAAGAAAAAACATCATGACGGCTTCATTTCAAGGCGAAACAGCTCAGGACAGGCCGAAAAATAGAGAACAAAAAAACTTCCTTCCTGTCCATTCGAACCCTACCCGAGTTAGAAAATTAAAAAATAAATGCCAAAAAATTCTAAAAATTAAAAAACATCATCCAGGCTTCATTTCAAGACGAAACGAGTCAGGACAGGCTGACAAATAGAGAACAAAAGAAATTTCTTTCCTATCCGTTTGAACCTGACCCGAGTTAGAAAAATAAAAAATAAATGCAAAAAATTTCTAAAAATTAAAAAACATCGTCCAGGTTTCATTCCAAGACGAAACGGGTGAAGACAGGCCGAAAAATAGAGAACAAAAATAATTTCCTTCCAATCCGTTCGAACAAGACCCGAGTTAGAAAATTGAAAAATAAATGCAAAAAAATTCCAAAAATTAAAAAACATCATCCGGGCTTCATTTCAAGACGAAACGGGTGAGGACAGGCTGAAAAATAGAGAACAAAAAAAT
The DNA here is from genome assembly GCF_001633185.2 of Quercus lobata. NCBI lineage: Eukaryota > Viridiplantae > Streptophyta > Magnoliopsida > Fagales > Fagaceae > Quercus > Quercus lobata. The sequence continues at coordinate 43,052 of NW_022154853.1, forward strand.
TTCCTTCCTATCCGTTCGAACCCGACCCGAGTTAGAAAATTAAAAAACATCATCCGGGCTTCATTTCAAGACGAAACGGGTGAGGACAGGCTGAAAAATAGAGAACAAAAAAATTTCCTTCCTATCCGTTCGAACCCGACCCGAGTTAGAAAATTCAAAAATAAATGCAAAAAAATTTTGAAAATTAAACAACGTCATCCGGGCTTCATTTCAAGACGAAACGGATCAGGACAGGCCGAAAAATAGAGAACAAAAATAATTTCCTTCCTATCCGTTCGAACCAGACCCGAGTTAGAAAATTCAAAAATAAATGCAAAAAAATTTTAAAAATTAAAAAACATCATCCAGACTTCATTTCAAGACGAAACGGGTAAGGACAGACCGAAAATAAAGAAGACAAAAAGAATTTCCTTCTTATCCGTTCGAACTAGACCCGAGTTAGAAAATTAAAAAAAAATGCAAAAAAATTCTAAAAACTAAACAACGTCATCCGGGCTTCATTTCAAGATGAAACGGGTCAGGACAGGCCGAAAAATAGAGAACAAAAAAATTTCCTTCGTATCCGTTCGAACCCGACCCGAGTTAGAGAATTCAAAAATAAAAGCAAAAAAAATTTAAAAAGTAAAAAACATCATCCAGACTTCATTTCAAGACGAAACGGGCCAGGACAGGCCCAAAAAAAGAGAACAAAAATAACTTCCTTCCTATCCGTTCGAACCTGGCCCAAGTTAGAAAATTTGAAAACAAATGGAAAAAGTTTTTAAAAATTAAAAAACATTATCCAGGCTTCATTTCAAGACGAAACAGGTCAGGACAGGCCGAAAAATAGAGAACAAAGAAAATATCATTCCTATCCGTTCGAACCCGACCCGAGTTAGAAAATTGAAAAATAAATGCAAAAAAATTCTAAAAATTAAACAATGTCATCCAGGCTTCATTTCAAGACGAAACGGGTCAGGACAAGCTGAAAAATAGAGAACAAACAAAATTTCCCTCCTATCCGTTCGAACCCAACCCGAGTTAGAAAATTCAAAAATAATTGCAAAAAAATTCTAAAAATTACACAACGTCATCCAGACTTCATTTCAAGACGAAACGGGCCAGGACAGACCGAAAAAAAGAGAACAAAAATAATTTCCTTCCTATCCGTTCGAACCAGACCCGAGTTAGAAAATTCAAAAATAAATGCGAAAAAATTCTAAAAATTAAACAACGTCATCCGAGCTTCATTTCAAGATGAAACGGGTCAGGACAGGCCGAAAAATAGAGAACAAAAGAAATTTCTTTCCTATCCGTTCGAACATGGCCCAAGTTAGAAAATTCGAAAAGAAATGCAAAAAAATTTTAAAAATTAAAAAACGTCATCCAGGCTTTATTTCAAGACGAAACAGATCAGGACAGGCCAAAAAATTTAGAACAAAGAAAATTTCAATCCTATCCGTTCGAACACGACCCGAGTTAGAAAATTCAAAAATAAATGCAAAAAAATTCTAAAAAATAAAAAACATCATGCAGGCTTCATTTCAAGGCAAAACAGGTCAGGACAGGCCAAAAAATAGAGAACAAAAAAATTTCCTTCCTATCCGTTCGAACCCCACACGAGTTAGAAAATTAAAAAATAAATGCAAAAAAATACTAAAAATTAAAAAATATCATCCAGGCTTCATTTCAAGACGAAACGGGTCAGGACAGGCCGACAAATAGAGAACAAAAGAAATCTCTTGCCTATTCGTTAGAACCCGACCTGAGCTAGAAAATTCAAAACTAAATGCAAAAAAATTCTAAAAATTAAAAAACATTATCCAGGTTTCATTTCAAGACGAAACGGGTGAAGACAGGCCGAAAAATAGAGAACAAAAATAATTTCCTTCCAAACCGTTCGAACCCGACCCGAGTAAGAAAATTCAAAAATAAATGCAAAAAAATTTTAAAAATTGAATCATCAGGGCTTCATTTCAAGACGAAACGGGTCAGGACAGACCGAAAAATAGAGAACGAAAAAAATTTCCTTCCTATCCGTTCGAACCCGACCCGAGTTACGGAATTCAACAATAAATGCAAAAAAATTTTAAAAATTAAAAAACATCATCCAGACTTCATTTGAAGAAGAAACGGGCCAGTACAGGTCGAAAAAAAGAGTACAAAAATAATTTCCTTCATATCCGTTCGAACTTGGCCCAAGTTAGAAAATTCGAAAAGAAATGCAAAAAAATTTTAAAAATTAAAAAACGTCATCCCGACTTCATTTCAAGACGAAACAGATCAAGGCAGTCCGAAAAATAGAGAACAAAGAAAATTTCAATTCTATCCGTTTGAACCCGATCCGAGTTAAAAAATTCAAAAATAAATGCAAAAAAATTCAAAAAAAGAAAAAACATCATGCCGGCTTCATTTCAAGGCAAAACAGGTCAGGACAAGCCGAAAAATAGAGAACAAAAAAACTTCCTTCCTGTCCGTTCGAACCCTACCCGAGTTAGAAAATTAAAAAATAAATGCCAAAAAATTCTAAAAATTAAAAAAACATCATCCAGGCTTCATTTCAAGACGAAACGAGTCCGGACAGGCCGACAAATAGAGAACAAAAGAAATTTCTTTCCTATCCGTTAGAACCTGACCCGAGTTAGAAAAATCAAAAATAAAGGCAAAAAAATTTTAAAAATTAAACAACGTCATCCGGGCTTCATTTCAAGACGAAACGAATCAGGACAGGCCGAAAAATAATGAACAAAAATAATTTCCTTCCTATCCGTTCGAACCCAACCCGAGTTAGAAAATTCAAAAATAATTGCAAAAAAATTCTAAAAATTAAACAACGTCATCCAGACTTCATTTCAAGACGAAACGGGCCAGGACAGACCGAAAAAAAGAGAACAAAAATAATTTCCTTCCAATCCGTTCGAACCAGACCCGAGTTAGAAAATTCAAAAATAAATGTAAAAAAAATTCTAAAAATTAAACAACGTCATCCGAGCTTCATTTCAAGATGAAACGGGTCAGGATAGGCCGAAAAATAGAGAACAAAAGAAATTTCTTTCCTATCCGTTCGAACATGGCCCAAGTTAGAAAATTCGAAAAGAAATGCAAAAAAATTTTAAAAATTAAAAAAACGTCATCCAGGCTTCATTTCAAGACGAAACAGATCAGGACAGGCCAAAAAATTTAGAACAAAGAAAATTTCAATCCTATCCGTTCGAACACGACCCGAGTTAGAAAAT
>NW_022154854.1:0-46210 GCF_001633185.2 Quercus lobata
ATATATATATATATATATATATATATATAAGTGCAAATGGGTTAGCCTAATATCACTTAATTAATTAAGTCGGTTAGGGATTAGAATTTTTTTTTTTTTTTTTAATTTTTTGAGAAGAGGCTAGGTACGTATTAGAATTTGAAAGCAAACCAAAAACAAGAGTCTTAATAAAAAGGAACATTTGATTGCAAGTTATAATTAAAACAACTTTAATAAAGGTTACACAAAGTGGATCCTCAATCCGAACAGATAATTATAGCGTAAGCCTTGTAGCACCATCACGATTTATTTTGACAGTAGATGGCAAATGTTTTATTCTCTTTATATATATTAGTACGTACGTAACTGAAGATTCCACCATCTTGGACACTTAAACATTATATAAGGCTTTAATTCCATTGATATCATCTCTGTCCAAACCTTTGGTCCCTCCTGAAGCAATGCTAGGCCACATAATAGCCCCCTGAACATCGCTATGTCCGAGCCCAAGAAGGTGCCCAATTTCATGCAAAGCAACAGTCTGCAAGTCAAATTGACCTGGAACAGCTCCCACACTCCATTTGTCATCAGCATCATAATGGAATCTGCCATCAGTTGGAGCAAAAGCATGGGCAAGGACTCCACCAGGTCCATCAAAAGGGGCCCCATCTCCATGATCCCTACTTTGGAAACCAATTTTGATATCTGCCCTCCTGTCGTCTTGAGCTCGTGAGAATTTGAAGTGTGTGTTGGCAGCCCATGTTTGAAAAGCTTGTGCAACTGGGCTCATGGCTCTAGTTGGGGTGCCAGGGAGAAATCCATAGGTAAGGCTGTACTTGGAAGCTGGCCATTTCGGATTTCCAGGGAAGAAAGAATAGTGACTAACGGTGTGTAAAGAGCCATGGTAGTGTACATGTATTTTATTTTCTGAACGCATCCAATTTGTACCATTGATGATATCAGCCACACCACAACGAGGTATCATCATGTTGGATACTGTTTTGGCATCCAAAGTCCCAGTGGGGTTGAGGTGGAAATTTAGCTGGTAAGTTTTAAGGGCCGACTCTAGGGGTTCATCGAAATCATCATCATTGGCATGGTTTTGCTTTATGGAATGGCTATATTTCAAGTAACCAAATTGTTCAAGGTAACTTTTCAGGACTTTGATGCCTGAGACATTCTCACCCTTGTGACATCCTTGTAGATGCTTGAGAAAATCAAAGGGTGATGATTTCTTGTTATTGGTGTTTCTTGAAGTTCCATGAGAAAGAAGAGGAAGAAGGAGGAGAGTAAATAAAAAGAGTGAAAATGCTTTAGGAGCCATAGCTGCAAAAGTTTGAAACTTAAGCACTTTGTTTAAGTTATGTAGAAGTGTTTTAGTTTCATTGCTATTTATAGATATTATTAACGGGAGGCTTCTTGTGAGATATTCTCATTATTCTCATGTGAATGCAAGGTTGATTATTCTTCTACCATGATGGTATGACTTTTACTAGCAAGATATGAGATTGAGAAGTGGCCTAGAGCTAGAAGTGGGCGGCCACTTGTAGACTCGAGGTCTAGGGGCCCTTTTTTCCCGAATTTCTACAACTTTTAAATTAATGCCACATACCTAACTGTAGAATTTGAGATTTATAATTTGTTGTGATGATAAATTGAGATTTGTGAATCATCATTTTTATGTAAGCTCACTGACCACTATAGAAACCATAATTCATTATACCTAATCACAAATTACCAATTAAATATTTTAAAATTTTATTATGTAGAGTGACTTTTGGAAAACTTTTTCAGAGCCATCAACAATTCAATAACTTTAAAGTTTCCTTCAATAAAAAAAATATATGCCCCTTCTTCCCCGAGCGAATTTACTAATAATAGTAGATCTCTTATTGAAAACATTATTGCATGATTTCCTATTTTGTCAAAATGTTAGATGGTAACTGAATTCAAATAAAATTATTTAAGACCATAATAAAAAGAAAGCCAAATTATTAAATATTCGTTTAAGGAAAAAGCTTAGCTACAAACTTGGTTGTAGCCAATAAATACAACTCCAATACATCCACTCAATATTTTTTTTTATTGGAAATGAATTTTGAGAAATTCATCATTGGATTGCATTATTTATTTATTTTTTATATACTTTATACTTACAAAATTTTTAGAAAAAAAAAATCAATAGCTATTTCTTAATCAAATATTTAAATTTCAAGTTTTTATAGTTTAAAATTATGAATAAAAAGTAAGTTTATGGATTGAATATTAAATTTAGAGAAGTGTTACGTCCACAACATTTTTACAATATTTTCACAACAAACTATAGATGGTTAATTGTTATTGGTTCAAATTTGAACCTAACACTAAGATTACTTTTTTGGTATAATAATAATATCCAGTAACAACCTGTCACTTAGGATTTGTTGTAAAAATGTTTTGGACATGTAATTCCTCTTAAATTTATTTTATAGAAAAGATTGAATAGTAAATAACAAGAGTCAAATGCGTATCACGTATGTTATACTTAAGGGTAAGAATTAGATACAATATTTATGTGCTGTTTTTTAGATTCCCTTCTTAAGATTCTACCATGTGGATTTTTTCTCATGGGAAGGAAGTGTATTTTTTAGTTAAGTAGCCAAATGGCTAAATCTTAAGAAGAGAATCTAAAAAACAATACCTAAATTTTATCCTATACTTAATTATGGTTATTGGTCATAATTAACTTTGACTGGAATGATTTCCACTAAAATATGACTTTTGGGTTGTGCAGTGTAAAGTTGTAATTTACAACTAGTTTTTGTTGGCTTTAATTTCGTGCTAAATTTGATTGTAATTTTGTTCAATCTTATGTACCCTATATTTCATGTGGGATTTATTTGTAAGGATTGTGTGTGAAAAAGAGAGAGAGAGTGTGAAGACTTAAGGCAATTGAAGACTAAAGCTGTTTTCGCGGGTATCTCGCGAGTAAGCTTCCCGCAAAGTGAAGCATGTGCCCTGCACATGACTGGAATGCGAAGAGTCAGGACAGGATGAAGACAGCTGGTTTTAGTGAGTGTCTCGTGGGTAAGGCCTTCCCGCGAGATACCTGCGAAACATTCTGTTTTGCTAAACTGTCATATCTGATACACACTTTCTGTACCCATACTATATATACCCCCATTACCCATATATGTTGAGGAGTGCTTCTGAGAGAAAACCCTAGCCACTATCCTTGAGAGTTAGAGATTGTTATACCAACATTTCTCTACACAATCTATTGTGGTTTTCCCTCAACTCCTACCTCTCCATTTTCATATCCTTGAGAGGTTGATAGTCCAAACACTTACCACACCCTTTCAGTGTGTCAAGTGAGGTTTTGGTGCTGCTGGGAAGCATTGGAAGAAGCCAAGTTTTGGCAGATGCAATCGGGCATATTGCGAGATCCGGAGAGCTAGACAAGACACAGTTCCGAGAAGTCTTGTTGGAGTAGGAGCTTGGAGAGCTTAGGTGCATTGGGTAGATTAGGCTTGGAGGATCTCTTGCTACTCGTGTATCCCAACTGATTATGGATCGATTTACTGCTTAGAGGGTGGCAGAGAGATTTTACGCCGAGTACTTTGGTTTCCTCTTCGATAACATATCAGCGTGTTATCTTATGTTTGCATTCTTCTTCCCTACTCTTTTAGCTTTCTTTTTACTGCTGTGTTTTAATGATTATGACTTAGAGTAGTTATATTGTTTATCCACTCACATTTACTCTATTCCGCACTTAGTATAAGTTAGACTAAAATCAATCAAGCTGTAATTTATAATTTTCACATTTACTTTATTCCGCACTTAGTATAAGTTAGACTAAAATCAATCAAGCCGTAATTTATAATTTGAGGGTCTAAACAGCTCGTGTTTTAACACATTTTTGAGCTTTCATGTAGAAAGTAGAAGAATGTAAATTCACCACTATATTTATTTTGGCTGGTAGTGACCGGGGATAAAATCATGACAAAAATATTATTAAAATAGAAAACCTAGACAAGTGACCACTGTAATTTTTAAATAGTTAATTATATCTCATATATTGAAAACTAAGCTCGTACCAACGGTTTGGCAAACATAATCTGAAGCATAAGTATAGAATGTACATGCTGAGATGATACTTGATAAATAAAACTAGCTTTATCACACGCTCTACAAATGCGTCAAGAGGGCTTTTTTTTTTTTTTTTTTTTTTTCCAAGAAAACATATAGTATCAAAATTTTTATTCATACCAATTCAAGTTTATGTGGTTAAACTAAGTCTTTTAATGAATGCCTACATAATCACCAAAAATTGTCCAGAAGTGAGAATGAAGACCGAAGCACGGAAAAAATGAACATTGAAATAACATGGAAGGCATTATTCATATGTGTGGGTTTAGGTGGGTTCAATTTTTCCTGGCTGATTTTATCTCACTACATCTACCACTTATTTGTGTTGACAAAAACCCCCCTGGGTTACAAAATTCCTTTTTTTCACTTGCCTAAAGCATAAACCTCAAATGGGTATGAAGAAAAATGTGAACGTTATAATTTTGTTTTTGAAAAAAATAGAGTTTGCGCATGGCATGTGCAATGACTTTAGTACTTAATACTTAATTATGATAATTGGTCATAATTAATTATGACTGGAATGTTTTCCACTAAAATATGTCTTTTGGGTTGTGTAGAAGCATAATTATCGGTATTATATGATACATGCTACATATTGTATCGTGCACAAAACATTTTGTATCATAACATGTCCATTTGTTTTTTTGGTTAAAATTTGTATTTTTATTTGAATCTAACATGTTGTTATACTTGTTTTTGACACTAAATTATTAGTTTACTTAATTTACCTCAATGAATAACATGTCCATATGGGTTTGTTTTTCCTCTTTTTCTCCTACAAAATTTGGAACTCTTACACTCCATTTTCATATTTGCATATTTCTTTTCTATACTATAAATAAGGTATTAACTAACAATATAATTCTTCTAAAAGAAACTAACAATATAATTACTTTTTATTTTTATCATTATTGTTATAATTCTAAGAAGCAATAATGCCAAGGAAAAAAATAGCCTTTATAATGAATTACCTTTATATATGGAATTTTTTCTGTATCTTACAATATATAATACCAAAAAAATAAATAAATAAATAAAATAATAATTCTATTCAGGATAGGATTCACATTTTAATCTCATGTATTGAAAACTAAGCTCATACCACCAGTTTGTCAAACATTATCTAAAGCATGAGTTTCAAATGTAGGTAATTGAATAATTGATAAATAAAACTAACTTTATTACACGCATTACAAATGTGTCAAAAGGGCCATTTTTATTCCCTCTTACTTTTAAGAAAAAACATAGTATTTAAAATTTTCATTCATACCAATTCAATGTTTATGTGTTAGCCAAGTAACATTTATGCATATTCCAATCACTGAAATAGTCCGGAGTGAGATGAGGCCAAGCCCCCAAATATGAACATATATATATATATATATAATTAAGATAAAATTCAATTAAATTTCAAATTAGAATTAAATTAGAATTTAATTTTGTGTCATGTGTCCCATCTAATGTAATTTTTTTATAATTTTTGTGTTAAGTGAGTTAATTCAGTGTAGAATACGAGAAGTCCAATAAAATAAACCTAGGTAATATATATATGAGTTAGGTTCAAGTTACACTTGGTGTAACTCTAAGCAATGTTACACCACCTAATAACTTGTTATTAAATTAATATTTTGAAAATCCAACCGTTGAATTACATTTTCTATATGTTCTTAACATGCATGCCAATTTTCATATCAATCAGATACTATTTATTTGATCCATAAACTCATATTTTATGCATTATTTTAAACTACAAAAATTTGAATTTTAACAATTGATTGATGACATGGATATTAATTTTTGATCATTTTGAAATTTTGCAAGTATAAAGAATATATAAAGATAATGTAATCTAACGGTGGATTTGTTAATATTCGCATCCAATTAAAAAATATCGAGTGGTGTAACATTGTTTAGAGTTACACCAGGTGTAACTTGATTAGAATCAAAACTAGATTTTGCCTTTGTTAGCTTTACATACAAATTAAATTGTTTTGATTTTTGCTATTTTTTTTTTTTTTGAATTAATGAGTATATTTTTTGCACTATTTCTATTTAGATATTTTAATTGTATGTGAAGATCTTGAACATAACTAACTTTAATTGAGCTAAATGATTCCGTGCACTTATCCCCATTCAATTTATATAGGAGATACGATTGAACCAATTTATTCTTTTATTTAGTAGGATTTCATGGACAGTGATAGTGAATTGATATTGTATATATAGTGTCAAATAGTGATTTTTAAAATTATATACATACAATAGTGTAATGAGAAACTTGGCGTAACAAATATCATTAAGCGTGAGTTTGGATACCAACGTTTCCAGCATCTGTGTTTTTGGCTAGGTCCCACAGCACTGTTCACGACCCAGCCAAAAACACAAAAATACGCATAGCAATCCATTTTTGGGTCCCACGATACTATTCACACAATTAAAAATTATTTTGCTACATTATTTTTAGTAATAAGTTTTCAGTTTTCAGCAAATAAGCGGTATCCAAATACACCCTAAAATTGCAAGGAAAAATAATTTTTGTAACTCCAAATGTCCTGATCAAACTAAATTCATATATATTTAATAACTCAAACTAACATCAATAGCATCACTACAATTCATTATTCATGTGGATAAACACATGTCGCAAGGAAAAATAAACACATGTTACAAACTAATTGAAATAATATGGAAGTCATTATTAGTGAGTGGGTGTAAGTGGGTTCAATTTTTCAGCCTAGATTTTATCTAATTACCACTATTTTTGTGATTCACAAATGAATAAATCTCACTTGGCTAACGCTAAATCTTAAATGGGTAAGAAGAAAAATGTGGGCGCATAGCAATGAAGTTATTACTTAGTTATGACAATTGGTCATAATTAACTCTGACCAGATTATTTTCCACTAAAATATGACTTTTGGGTCGAGTAGAAGTAGAATAATATAAAGAGGAAGTAAGTAGTTTGTTTTCGCTGTTAATTTTTTAAGATTATTTTTGGCAATTGGAAAATGAAATAATAGCAATACCACTAAGAAAAGGACTAAAAGTCTGAAACAATAGAAAAATGATTATTAACTTCTCTAGGTCCACAACGTTTTCAGAACATTTTCATAATAAATTATAAGTGCTAAGTTATTATTTGTTCTAATTTAAACATGTCATTGAAATTACTTTTTTGTCCACCAATAAGAACCCATAACAACTTGCAACATATGATTTGTTGTAAAATTGTTATGCATATAGCATTTCTCTATTATATTTACATGGTTGCTCACTTCCTCTTATTGTTTGTTCTCTTCCACTCTTCTCTGCATTCTATTTCTACACAACCTAATAAAAGGTCCAATTTTAGTGGAGATTCACTTTCTCTCTATATTCTAGATTTTGCACAACCCAAAAGTGCTATTTGAATGGAAAATTAATCTAGTCAAAAATAGTTATGACATCGTAAATTCTCTTCCTCTTATCTTTATTTATAATCGTAAATATAATATCTAAAAAAAAATTAGCAAAAATAAACAAACAAAAAAAAAGAAAAAAAAGAAAAAAAAAAGAGAAAGGAGAGAAAGAGAACAAACAATAATAATAGGAAGTGAGCAACCATGTAAATATAATAGAGAAATGCTATATGCATAACAATTTTACAACAAATCATATGTTGCAAGTTGTTATGGGTTCTTATTGGTGGACAAAAAAGTAATTTCAATGACATGTTTAAATTAGAAAAAATAATAATTTAGCACTTATGATTTATTATGAAAATGTTCTAAAAACGTTGTGGACCTAGAGAAGTTAATAATCATTTTTCTCTATTGTTTCAGACTTTTAGTCCTTTTCTTAGTGGTATTGCTATTATTTCATTTTCAAATTGCCGACAATAATCTTAAAAAATTAACAGCGAAAACAAACTACTTACTTCCTCTTTATACTATTCTACTTCTACTCGACCCAAAAGTCATATTTTAGTGGAAAATAATCTGGTCAGAGTTAATTATGACCAATTATCATAACTAAGTAATAACTTCATTGCTATGTGGGCGCATAGCAATGAAGTTATTACTTAAAAAAAAGTAATAACTTCATTGCTATGCGCCCACATTTTTCTTCTTACCCGTAACCCATTTAAGATTTAGCGTTAGCCAAGTGAGATTTATTCATTTGTGAATCACAAAAATAGCGGTAATTAGATAAAATCTAGGCTGAAAAGTTGAACCCACTTACACCCACTCACTGAATAATGACTTCCATATTATTTCAGTTAATTTGTAACATGTGTTTATTTTCCTTGCTACATGTTATCCACATGAATAATGAATTGTAGTGACGCTATTGATGTTAGGTCCCACAGCACTGTTCACGACCTAGCCAAAAACACAAAAACACACATAGCAATCCATTTGTGGGTCCCACGATACTATTCACACAATTAAAATTTATTTTGCTACTGTATTTTTAGCAATAAGTTTTTAGTTTTCAGCAAATAAGCGGTATCCAAACACACTCTAAAATTGCACGGAAAAATAATTTTCGTAACTCCAAATGTCCTGATCAAACTAAATTCAATTAGTTTGTAACAAATGGATTGCTATGCGTGTTTTTGTGTTTTTAGCTGGGTCGTGAACAGTGCTGTGGGACCTAGCCAAAAACGCAGACGCTGGAAACGCTGGTATCCAAACTCACACTTAATGATATTGGTTACGCCAAGTTTCTCATTACACTACTGTATGTATATAATTTTGAAAATCACTATTTGACACTATATATACAATATCAATTTACTATCACTGTCCATGAAATCCTACTAAATAAAAGAATAAATTGGTTCAATCGTACCTCCTATATAAATTGAATGGGGATAAGTTCATGGAATCATTTAGCTCAATTAAAGTTTGTTACGTTCAAGATCTTCACATACAATTAAAATATCTAAATAGAAACAGTGCAAAAAATATACTCATTAGTTCAAAAAAAAAAATAGCAAAAATAAAAACAATTTAATTTGTATGTAAAGCTAACAAAGGCAAAATCTAGTTTTAATTCTAATCAAATTTTCTCTAAACTTTGGTTATATATGGGTTTAAGTTACACCTGATGTAACTTTAAGCAATATTACACCACTCGATATTTTTTAATTGGATGCGAATATTGACAAATCCACCATTAGATTACATTATCTTTATATATTCTTTATGCTTGCAAAATTTCAAAGTGATCAAAAATTAATATCCATGTCTTCAATCAATTGTTAAAATTCAAATTTTTGTAGTTTAAAATAATGCATAAAATATGAGTTTATGGATCAAATGGTAAATAGCATCTGATTGATATGAAAATTAGCATTCATGTTAAGAACATATAGAACATGTAATTCAATGGTTGGATTTTCAAAATATTAATTCAATAACAAGTTATTGGGTAGTGTAAAATTGCTTAGAGTTACACCAGATGTAACTTGAACCTAACTCATATATATATATATATATATATATTACCTAGGTTTATTTTATTGGACTTCTCGTTTTCTACACTAAATTAACTAACTTAGCACAAAAATTATAAAAAAATTACATTAGATGGGACACGTGGCACAAAATTAAACTCTAATTTAATTCTAATTTGAAATCTAATTGAATTTTATCTTAATTATATATATATATATATATGTGTGTGTGTGTGTGTGTGTGTGTGTTCATATTTGGGGGCTTGGCCTCATCCCACTCCGGACTATCTCAGTGATTGGAATATGCATAAATGTTACTTGGCTAGCACATAAACATTGAATTGGTATAAATGAAAATTTTAAATACTATGTTTTTTCTTAAAAATGAGAGGGGAAAAAATGGCCCTTTTGACACATTTGTAATGCGTGTAATAAAGTTAGTTTTATTTATCAATTATTCAATTACCTACATTTGAAACTTATGCTTTAGATAATGTTTGACAAACTGTTGGTATGAGCTTAGTTTTCAATACATGAGATTAAAATGTGAATCCTATCCTAAATAGATTTTTTTTTTTTTTTGGTATATCATATATTATAAGATACAGAAAAAATTCCATATATAAAGGTAATTCATTATAAAGGCTATTTTTTTTCCTTCTTGGCATTATTGCTTCTTAGAATTATAACAATAATGATAAAAATAAAAAGTAATTATATTGTTAGTTTCTTTTAGAAGAAATAAATTATTAGTTAATACCTTATTTATAGTATAGAAAAGAAATATGCAAATATGAAATTGAAGTGTAAGAGTTCCACATTTTGTAGGAGAATAAGAGGAAAAACAAACCCATATGGACATGTTATTCATTGGGGTAAATTAAGTAATAATTTAGTGTCAAAAACAAATATAACAACATGTTAGATTCAAATAAAAATACAAATTTTAACCAAAAAAACAAATGGACATGTTATGATACAAAATGTTTGTGCACGATACAATATGTAGCATGTATCATATAATACCAACAACTATGCTTCTACACAACCCAAAAGACATATTTTAGTGGAAAACATTCCAGTCATAATTAATTATGACCAATTATCATAATTAAGTATTAAGTACTAAGGTCATTGCACATGCCATGCGCAAACTCTATTTTTTTCAAAAATAAAATTATAACAATCACATTTTTCTTCATACCCATTTGAGGTTTATGCTTTAGGCAAGTGAGATTTGTACAGTTGTCAATCACAAAAATAGTGGTAGTGAGATAAAATCTAGCCAGAAAAATTGAACCCACCTAAACCCACACATTGAATAATGCCTTCCATGTTATTTCAATGTTCATTTTTTGTGGCTTGGTCTCATCTCACTCTGGACAATTTTGGTGATTGGAGCATTCATAAAAGTTACTTAGTTAACACATAAACCTTGAATTGGTATGAATAAAAAATTTTGATACTATATGTTTTCTTGGAAAAAAAAAAAAAAAAAAAAAAAAAAGCCCTCTTGACGCATTTGTAGAGCGTGTGATAAAGCTAGTTTTATTTATCAAGTATCATCTCAGCATGTACATTCTATACTTATGCTTCAGATTATGTTTGCCAAACCGTTGCTACGAGCTTAGTTTTCAATATATGAGATATAATTAACTATTTAAAAATTACAGTGGTCACTTGTCTAGGTTTTCTATTTTAATAATATTTTTGTCATGATTTTATCCCCTGTCACTACCAGCCAAAATAAATATAGTGGTGAATTTACATTCTTCTACTTTCTACATGAAAGCTCAAAAATGTGTTAAAACACGAGCTGTTTAGACCCTCAAATTATAAATTACGGCTTGATTGATTTTAGTCTAACTTATACTAAGTGCGGAATAAAGTAAATGTGAAAATTATAAATTACAGCTTGATTGATTTTAGTCTAATTTATACTAAGTGCGGAATAGAGTAAATGTGAGTGGATAAAAATATAACTAATCTAAGTCATAATCATTAAAACACAGCAGTAAAAAGAAAGCTAAAAGAGTAGGGAAGAAGAATGCAAACATAAGATAACACGCTGATATGTTATCGAAAAGGAAACCAAAGTACTCGGCGTAAAATCTCTCCGCCACCCTCTAAGCAGTAAATCGATCCATAATCAGTTGGGATACACGAGTAGCAAGAGATCCTCCAAGCCTAATCTACCCAATACACCTAAGCTCTCCAAACTCCTACTCCAACAAGACTTCTCGGAACTGTGTCTTGTCTAACTCTCCGGATCTCGCAATATGCCCGATTGCATCTGCCAAAACTTGGCTTCTTCCAATGCTTCCCAGCAGCACCAAAACCTCACTTGACACACTGAAAAGGTGTGGTAAGTGTTTGGACTATCAACCTCTCAAGGATATGAAAATGGAGAGGTAGGAGTTGAGGGAAAACCACAATAGATTGTGTAGAGAAATGTTGGTATAACAATCTCTAACTCTCAAGGATAGTGGCTAGGGTTTTCTCTCAGAAGCACTCCTCAACATATATGGGTAATGGGGGTATATATAGTATGGGTACAGAAAGTGTGTATCAGATATGACAGTTTAGCAAAACAGAATGTTTCGCAGGTATCTCGCGGGAAGGCCTTACCCGCGAGACACTCACTAAAACCAGCTGTCTTCATCCTATCCTGACTCTTCGCATTCCAGTCATGTGCAGGGCACATGCTTCACTTTGCGAGAAGCTTACTCGCGAGATACCCGCGAAAACAGTTTTAGTCTTCAATTGCCTTAAGTCTTCACACTCTCTCTCTTTTTCACACACAATCCTTACAAATAAATCCCACATGAAATATAGGGTACATAAGATTGAACAAAATTACAATCAAATTTAGCACAGAATTAAAGCCAACATAAACTAGTTGTAAATTACAACTTTACACTGCACAACCCAAAAGTCATATTTTAGTGGAAATCATTCCAGTCAAAGTTAATTATGACCAATAACCATAATTAAGTATAGGATAAAATTTAGGTATTGTTTTTTAGATTCCCTTCTTAAGATTTAGCCATTTGGCTACTTAACTAAAACATACACTTCCTTCCCATGAGAAAAAATCCACATGGTAGAATCTTAAGAAGGGAATCTAAGAAACAGCACATAAATATTGTATCTAATTCTTACCCTTAGGTATAACATACGTGATACGCATTTGACTCTTGTTATTTACTATTCAATCTTTTCTATAAAATAAATTTAAGAGGAATTACATGTCCAAAACATTTTTACAACAAATCCTAAGTGACAGGTTATTACTGGTTGTTATTATTATACTAAAAAAGTAATCTTAGTGTTAGGTTCAAATTTGAACCAATAACAATTAACCATCTATAGTTTGTTGTGAAAATATTGTAAAAATGTTGTAGACGTAACACTTCTCTAAATTTAATATTCAATCCATAAACTTACTTTTTATTCATAATTTTAAACTATAAAAACTTGAAATTTAAATATTTGATTAAGAAATAGCTATTGATTTTTTTTTCTAAAAATTTTGTAAGTATAAAGTATATAAAAAATAAATAAATAATGCAATCCAATGATGAATTTCTCAAAATTCATTTCCAATAAAAAAAAATATTGAGTGGATGTATTGGAGTTGTAGTTATTGGCTACAACCAAGTTTGTAGCTAAGCTTTTTCCTTAAACGAATATTTAATAATTTGGCTTTCTTTTTATTATGGTCTTAAATAATTTTATTTGAATTCAGTTACCATCTAACATTTTGACAAAATAGGAAATCATGCAATAATGTTTTCAATAAGAGATCTACTATTATTAGTAAATTCGCTCGGGGAAGAAGGGGCATATATTTTTTTTATTGAAGGAAACTTTAAAGTTATTGAATTGTTGATGTCTCTGAAAAAGTTTTCCAAAAGTCACTCTACATAATAAAATTTTAAAATATTTAATTGGTAATTTGTGATTAGGTATAATGAATTATGGTTTCTATAGTGGTCAGTGAGCTTACATAAAAATGATGATTCACAAATCACAATTTATCATCACAACAAATTATAAATCTCAAATTCTACAGTTAGGTATGTGGCATTAATTTAAAAGTTGTAGAAATTCGGGAAAAAAGGGCCCCTAGACCTCGAGTCTACAAGTGGCCGCCCACTTCTAGCACTAGGCCGCTTCTCAATCTCATATCTTGCTAGTAAAAGTCATACCATCATGGTAGAAGAATAATCAACCTTGCAGTCACATGAGAATAATGAGACTATCTCACAAGAAGCCTCCCGTTAATAATATCTATAAATAGCAATGAAACTAAAACACTTCTACATAACTTAAACAAAGTGCTTAAGTTTCAAACTTTTGCAGCTATGGCTCCTAAAGCATTTTCACTCTTTTTATTTACTCTCCTCCTTCTTCCTCTTCTTTCTCATGGAACTTCAAGAAACACCAATAACAAGAAATCATCACCCTTTGATTTTCTCAAGCATCTACAAGGATGTCACAAGGGTGAGAATGTCTCAGGCATCAAAGTCCTGAAAAGTTACCTTGAACAATTTGGTTACTTGAAATATAGCCATTCCATAAAGCAAAACCATGCCAATGATGATGATTTCGATGAACCCCTAGAGTCGGCCCTTAAAACTTACCAGCTAAATTTCCACCTCAACCCCACTGGGACTTTGGATGCCAAAACAGTATCCAACATGATGATACCTCGTTGTGGTGTGGCTGATATCATCAATGGTACAAATTGGATGCGTTCAGAAAATAAAAAACATGTACACTACCATGGCTCTTTACACACCGTTAGTCACTATTCTTTCTTCCCTAGAAATCCGAAATGGCCAGCTTCCAAGTACAGCCTTACCTATGGATTTCTCCCTGGCACCCCAACTAGTGCCATGAGCCCAGTTGCACAAGCTTTTCAAACATGGGCTGCCAACACACACTTCAAATTCTCACGAGCTCAAGACGACAGGAGGGCAGATATCAAAATTGGTTTCCAAAGTAGGGATCATGGAGATGGGGCCCCTTTTGATGGACCTGGTGGAGTCCTTGCCCATGCTTTTGCTCCAACTGATGGCAGATTCCATTATGATGCTGATGACAAATGGAGTGTGGGAGCTGTTCCAGGTCAATTTGACTTGCAGACTGTTGCTTTGCATGAAATTGGGCACCTTCTTGGGCTCGGACATAGCGATGTTCAGGGGGCTATTATGTGGCCTAGCATTGCTTCAGGAGGGACCAAAGGTTTGGACAGAGATGATATCAATGGAATTAAAGCCTTATATAATGTTTAAGTGTCCAAGATGGTGGAATCTTCAGTTACGTACGTACTAATATATATAAAGAGAATAAAACATTTGCCATCTACTGTCAAAATAAATCGTGATGGTGCTACAAGGCTTACGCTATAATTATCTGATCGGATTGAGGATCCACTTTGTGTAACCTTTATTAAAGTTGTTTTAATTATAACTTGCAATCAAATGTTCCTTTTTATTAAGACTCTTGTTTTTGGTTTGCTTTCAAATTCTAATACGTACCTAGCCTCTTCTCAAAAAATTAAAAAAAAAAAAAAAAATTTCTAATCCCTAACCGACTTAATTAATTAAGTGATATTAGGCTAACCCATTTGCACTTTTATATATATATATATATATATAATATATATATATATATATATATATTTATTTATATGTTACAAATACTAAATGAATGCATTGTATTTATCAAGAGTAATAAAATATACATGAGTTGCTTTTATATAAGAAGCCCAGAGTGTGTAGTACAAATATGTGTGTTATACAAGTAAACAAGATGGGCCTAAGGCCCACAGCCTAGTACACATTAACAACTCTCTTCAAACTTAAGGTGGGTGTGAGACCAACTGGAGGTTGTCAACCAAAGCATGAAAGCGTTCTTTAGGATGTGACTTGGTGAAGATATCTGCAAGTTGATCTTTAGAGGAAATTGAGAACAACTTGAGAGCACCGTGGAGAAGATGATAACGAATAAAATAACAATCGTCACTTTATCCAAAAATTGTAATGTACCTAGCTAGTTTTCAATTTTTTGCGGTATCTTTCTCCTTTTACGTTTGACATGGGTCTACAAGTAATCATTTTAAAGGAAATAACATAATATTTATATGAATTTGAATTTATCCTAATTAAATGGTCTAAGTTTTTGTTAACTTTCAGACAAATTATGGTTGCCTTTGGTTACACTCACATTACAAAAAAAAAAAAAATTGGACTATTGCAGTGGGCCAAAACCGCCACAAAAGCCCAAAAAACCACCGCTAAAGGTCCGTTTGGCCTATTGCAGCGGGGGCTACTGCGGTAGTTCTACCCACTAGCATTGCGCAACCACAATAGCTCTATTGCGGTGATAACAAAAAAGCCACTATAAATGCACCTGTTATTGGCGTTTTTGGTTTTTTGCAACGAGCAGAAAATCGCCGCCATATGAGGTCAAGATTCATGTCAATTGACTTTTAGCGGCAAGTTATGCCCACTGCTATTGGTGTCCACCTTTAGCGGCGGGCAGAAGGCCATGTTATAGGGAGCCAATTAAAACGGACTAGTTGAACTTTTAGCAGCGGGGGGAAACACCGCTATATGTGTAAACCTTTTAGCAGCACCTTTAGCAGCGCTTTTTGACCGCCGCTATAGGTTTTTTTATTTTTTTATTTTTTCTAGCATGTATTAAAAACACTATTTTTTTTTTTTTTTTTACAGACCTGTTACAAAGAACCTGTAATAGTTTTAGCTCTACTAACACAATACCACAAATGCAACTAATTAACAACACCACAAATGTCTCCAAACTAACGTAATATTAACATAGAAATATATTATCAAATACATATAAACATTGTCTATACCGTTATCAAAGTTCCAAAGTATTTAAAAAAATCCTTCAACACTTTTGCAAGAAGATGCCCTTGGTACACTTTTGCAAGAAGAACCAGTAGTCCCAACTCCACACCTGCTGGTAATAGTATACTTAGTAGTGGTCACTCGTTTTGCAACTTTCTGCTTCAACCTGGCCACATCTGCTTCGGCAAGTGCAATGTCCTCTAGCTCAACCCTTGTCTTCACATTAGTTTGAAGTCATAAGCATGTGTTATACAAGCATTTAACATGAAAGGGAAAAGAAAACTACCTTAAGATTTATACAAACCTTAGAATCCATGCCACATGAATTGGAAAATTGTCCAGAAGACATGCTCAAACCGACTTCAAGTGTAGCTCTAAGATCTCTTTCAGCTTGCAACTGCTCTTGCAATCTTAAAACCTATAGTCATTTAAAAGTTAGAAGATACAAATGAAGTAGAAGGTGCAATTAATCTATGGTATTAAATATGCTCCACATGTAAACAGGCAAGGTCAATATGGCTTCAACATATAAGTGCTTGTGTGTTAAAAACATGTAAAAAATAAAAATAATAGTTACTTATGTCATACATTGATGCTACCATTACTTTTCTTCAAAGGAATACTGAGGAAGGTCAAACTGAAAAATAAGCCAGATGCTTAAATTGTAACAGATTCAAACACTAATGCATTAAGAGAACTTATCTATCACAAACCTCAAATATCTTAACTTTGCACCACTCTTTACCTATTCTAGAAGAACTTAGATCCAAGGCATAATACAATAACAAAATTCTAGAAATTTGTGCAAAATGCACTAGCATCTAACACACCAATATGCCAGAATGTATGAAAGGGCCCTCTTATGTTCGTTGGACAGCTAAAATGGCAATTGATCTCCAAATAGGAGTACCATGGGTCATGTGCAAGCAAACCAATGCTCTTGATCTAGTGGTTAGTTTTGCTTCTCAACTAAGACTACTACTTGTACTTATTAGAAACTCACCTACTAATTTCAAACTGTTCTCTTTGCTATATTGTAAGATTCAACTAATTGCATAATGGACCATGTTTTGCTTGTTCATTTAAAAAATTAAACTTGTAGATTAATACATGCAACGGGATTAGATGTGGAGAAACTTTTGGAGGACCCAACTCACCAAATAAGCCATCATTCTGGACAGAGAATTGGACTTCTTAGTATGATCAAATTTCTACATTGTTCCATTTTTTATGGGCAGGGGGTTTTAGTTAATTAAATTCCATTCAATTTTCTAGAGGAGTGAAAAGGAGCATTAATTCAGCTAGTGGAAACATTCTTGGGTTCAAATTTCACTAATAAGAATCAACAAAAAATCATGTTTGATACAAAAATTAAGTATGTGAAGGTTTTAGCAACTGTATAGTTAGTAAGTCTTTACAGAATAGTATCTCATAAGAAACTAATGGCTAGCTTCAAAAGTTTGGTACTAGGGGGATAATGAAAGTTAAATGGTTGCTTAGGAGTGATGATATCAATCTGAACTAGACTTAGAGGAAGGTACTGTAGCATCCTTATGGCTGTTCAATGATATGCTTCTTTTAAAAAGTAAAGTTCTTGTAGTTCAATTGTATGAAACTATGAATAAAGTACCAAATAGATTTAAGAAGAGGCTAGTGAGCTAAATCTATAGACATGAATCAACATTAGACAATATTCATTTAAAACAAAAACAAAAGCAAAAAGAGAGAGAGAGAGATTATCAAGTGACTAAACAATTTCAACAAAGGGAACCATACATGAAAACCAATTAGAGAGACTAAAAATCAAGCAAAGCTCCACTTCAACTAGAAAGATTTCTAGAAATAGAAAAACTACAAATGGCTTTTAAATCTACTAACCAGTTTCAAACAATTTTAAGGAGAAGAAACTAACCAGAGAGAGGTTTTGAAACTTTAAGACTCATCATCATTAGACTCATAAACATCATCGCTAAGCTCTTCATCATCGATAAAGTCTTGTTCAAGCAATTCATCCTCACTGATCAATGGTGTATCATAAATGGTTTCTTCTTCATTAACTCGAGCCCAAGCATGGTTGTCATTTGCATCATCGCATGCATCATCAGTAGTTATATTGTAAGGGACATTCTCAAGATAGGTACCCACTTCATCATCATCATCATGTGAAGCATTAATACCAACATTAAACATCTCTGTAGGTTTTGTTTTGACCACCACTGCCCAATCTTTATGTCTCACATCTTCCACATAAAATACTTGTGAAGCTTGAGATGCGAATACATAAGACTCGTCAATCAATCGACCACTCGTGTGTATCAATCGTGAAAAATTGACAAGGGGAAATCCAAACTCATATTTTTTGCATCCTTTCCCACTAATAACATCAACCCATTGACATTTGAATAGTACATATCGATACTTGTTAGAGTTGTTCAACTCAATAATATCGATTAGTACACTATAATAAGTAGCACCACCTTCAGTAACAACACAAACTCCACTGTTTTGAGTTTTCCTAGTTGCCTCAGAGTCTTTGGTGTGAAACTTCACACCATTTATAACATAACGATTGAACTATTTTGCTTCATTATCTGGATATCAAGCAAGCCATATGACTTTATCAGAGAGTTTCTTTTTCTCAGATGCATCCATTGACATCACCTAATATAGATAATGACATTTATTATAAGTATGCTATCTAAAGTGCTACAACTAAGTTTTATATATAAACATTGACATCACCTATTATAAACAACAAAGTTTGATATATATGCTTTACTTAAATAGTTCCTAAACCAACTGCAGAATTTCTCCATGTGCTGCTTTTGAATAACATCATCGGTTACATGAAAAGAGAAATCAGCCTTGATCTCTACTATGTGTACATTATGTAGACAAACGTGTTAGTGTTAAGTTAGAATATTGTACTTGAATGCCATGAAAGGATATGCAATGACATAATACTTACTCACAAAATGGGGTGATATCTTCACAATTGAATAGCACATAACAATGTGCTTGGATCCATGAATTTGAATCTAGTGTAATGCTCACCACCGCACCCATGGATTCCTCAACATTCTGTACAGGCCGATTGAATGCAGTTTCAACAAATTTAAAATAGCGTGAGCAGAATGCTAAGTATTCCTTTACTATATACCCTTCTACAATGGAGCCTTCTGGATAAGTTTTATTATGCACGTAAGACTTAAGTCTTGACAAGTACCTGTTGGAAAACCCAAGATCAATAACGGGAAATTGGTGTGAAAAAAAATTAATTAGATAGACAAAGTTACTATACGTGTTACCTCTCTATGGGATACATCCAACGATAATGAACCGGGCCAGCAACTTTGGCTTCGCTAGCCAAATGCATGACTAGATGTACCATCACTATAAAGAAAGAGGGAGTGAATATCCTTTCCAACTCACACAATGTCATTGCAATTCTCTTCTCAAGAGCTCCAAGTTCATTCACATTTAGTACTTTGGAACATATCTCCCTAAAGAAACAAGATAAGCCAATTAAAGGCCTACTCACTTCAGGGGGCAAATCCGTGTATTGCTATGGGAAAAAGTTGTTGCATTAAGATGTGATTATCATGGCTCTTCATCCCACTAATCTTGCATTCTTTGAGTTTTACTCAACGTGAGATGTTTGAAGAATATCCATTTGGCATTCTTACATCCTTCAAAACTTGCAGAAAACCATCATTTTCAATAGCATTCATATGGTAGCAGGCATGTGGCATACGTGTCTTATCATTCCCAACCTTTTCCAAGTGAAGTTCACTTCTTATACCCATATCCTTTAAGTCTTGACGTGCCTTCAAGTTATCCTTTGTCTTGCCATCCAAGTTCAACAATGTGCCAATTATATTATCAACTACATTCTTTTCAATATGCATCACGTCAAGATTGTGACACAACACATGGTCCTCCTAATAAGGCAAAGTGAAAAATATACTTCTCTTCTTCCACATAGTTAAGACTTCTTCCCCTCTTTTTCTTTTATTAGGCAAATTAACCGTTTTCTTCCCAAACACATGATCGACTACAGCATCCGTTTGTAACATGATTTCCCCTCTGAATACCGTAATAGGAGCTGATCTCGTATCAACATGCCCATCAAATGATTGTTTTTGCTTACGAAATTTATGATCACTATCTAAGAATTGCCTATGTCCAATGTAACTAAATTTCCTTCCGTATTTCAACCAACGAGACTAACTATAATAGTTACAAGGGGGACATGAAAAAGAACCTTTGGTACTCCAACCTGAGATATCACCATATGCAGGAAAATCATTTATGGTCCACAATAATGCAACATGCATTTGAAATGATTTTTTGAAAGACACATCAAACATTTTTACTCCAACATCCCATAACTCCTTCAGTTCTTCTACTAGGGGTTGTAAGTACACATCTATATCGTTCCCGGGCGAGGTTGGACTGGGAATCAATAATGATAGCATGAAAGAAGACCTTTTCATGCACATCCATGGAGGGAGATTGTATGGGATCAAAATGACAAGCCATGTACTATGAGTACTACTCATATTTCCATATGGGTTAAATCCATCAATTGCTAATCCAAGCCTCACATTACAAGGCTCGGATGAAAACTCTATGTACTTAGAGTCAAATGATTTCTAAGCTTCAGAATCAGCAGGATGCCTCAGTAACCCGTCATTCACACGACCATTGGCATGCCACTTCATATGATTGGCTATTTCAAGAGAAATAAATAGTAGTTGCAATCTTGGCTTTAAGGGGAACCACCGTAGGATCTTTGCAGGTTTCTTCTTTCTTTTCATGGAGGAAGCATTAGTATTTTGTTGACCTTTAGACTCATTACTTTCCCATCTTAAATGGTTACAATTCAGACAAGCTTCAAGATTGGCATTCTCCTTCCAATATAAAATACAATCTTTAGGACAAGTATGAATCTTCTCATAGCTTAAGCCCAAATCCTTAATAATCTTCCTAGCCTCATAACAATCTTTTGACAACTTAGCATTTAAAGGAAGAAAATCAAGCAAAAATTGCAGTAACATGGTAAATGATTTGTTGGTCCAACCATTAAGACACTTCATGTGGTACAAATGCAAAATGGCTGACAATTTGCTAAAATACTTACAAACTTCATAACAAGGTTGATTATCATCTTCAAGCAATTTCATAAACCGAAGTGCATCTTCATTAGGACCTTCTGCAGGACCTTCTGTGGGTTGTTGCACAATAGGGACTTCTTCCATTGGCCCAGACGTCATATCTTGTATGGGGAACATGTCATGCAACATGTCAGGAAGATCGGCATACTCTATCGGGTTTTCTTGGACATGACTATTAGAAATTTCAGAAGAAGTCTGTGCAGATGTTGATTCCCCATTAAAAACCCAAGGGTTATAACCCTTACAAATCCCTTTTGACACTAAGTGAGCCTATATGACATCTATAGGCCACGAATTTGTATGCACACATTGTTTACACGGACATGAAATCGTTCCATTCGGGTGTGCATGGTTAGATGCAAAATTCAAAAACTGTTGGACTCCATCTAAATATTCTTTCGACTTTCTATTCGTAAGTTTCATCCAACTCCTATCCATTGCTATAAAGTGGTTTACAAGAAATACCTATAATGTCATTTCATGAAAGCACAAAGCAAGAGTTAACACACATTTCATTTACACAATTTCACTTTAATTTAAGAAAAAAATCATCTTTAATCATTCACTTTCAGCTATGTTCCTAACAAAACAATGAATTTAAACACATAGAGAAGTTATCAATACATTTGGTAACTATAACATCATTACTAGCAATAGCCTAAAATGAATTAATCAAATAAAAACAACTCCATGCAAGCCACCTGCTTGTCACAATTCAACAACCCACCACAACCACACACACACACACACACACACAAAGAGAGAGAGAGAGAGAGAGAGAGAGAGTACCTTAATTATTTCACCAACTTTACTTACTTTGCCAACTATTAGTTGTATCTATGCGAGATCAACGGTCCAAATGTTGCAAAGTGTTAACAACACGACATATTAGAAATCTTCTACATCAACTTAATTGAGTATGAGATTGATATATCATGCATGACCTTAGAAGGTAGAGTATCACAAATCTATATGATAATCCACTTCATATATTAAGTTACTACTAATTACACTATTAATATCAACATTAACACTTAAGTTAGAAAGATTATGATCCATAGAAGATTTTGATAAGATTGTCTTCATTTGTTTTGAAAAAGTGAAGTAAAGAAAGAGGAGAAAGTTCCATAGTTTCAAGCCCATGTCAACATTCAACTAAGAACCACACAGTAGACCAGCCACAAGATGGCATGATTAGTACACATAGTTAGTAGCTTTCATCTACGTGTAACCCATTCACTCTAGTGCAATAATTGGGCTTGTTGTTCTGTATAAATCGATCCCATAATATTTAATTCATTAACACCTCTTTCTATTTTATATAATCTTTTTATATCTATCAAATTACTATTATTATCTATATGTATATATAAAACCGAAGCCTTTGCTGGTACCATAATTTTCCACGTCAGCACAATATTTAAAAAATAAAAATAAAAAATAAATAAAAATTATAACCCCTCAAAACCCTAGCAACCTTACCCCTTTCTCAAGTTAAGAAATATAAAACCACGGTTTCTGCAAACTCTCTCTCTCTCCAGACGTAGGAAGTCCTAAAGCATTTAAGATCTACAAAACCCTAGTAACCTTACCCCCCTCAAGTTAAGAAATATAAAGCCACGGTTTCTGCAAACTCTCTCTCTCCAGACGTAGGAAGCCCTAAAGCATTCAAGATCTATAATGCACGATATATATTTTAGATTATAAAGTTCAGTTTTTGTAAGGTTAGTTTTGTTTATATATTAATTAATACATAGTACTTTGTTCACCATTGAATACTCATATAATCAATTTCCAATTCAGTGTTCAAGAATTAAACCAAAATTACCCCCCTCAAGTTAAGAAATATAAAGCCACGGTTTCTGCAAACTCTCTCTCTCCAGACGTAGGAAGCCCTAAAGCATTCAAGATCTATAATGCACGGTATATATTTTAGATTATAAAGTTCAGTTTTTGTAAGGTTAGTTTTGTTTATATATTAATTAATACATAGTACTTTGTTCACCATTGAATACTCATATAATCAATTTCCAATTCAGTGTTCAAGAATTAAACCAAAATTCTAACTGCTCTATCATAAAATATTATTATTAGTATGAATTTTATGGAGTTGCGATGTTCAAGAATTAAACCAAAATTCTTTTAAATTATCTATAATATTTTGTCCTTTGAAAATTTTATCTCTTTGATTTTAGTATATTATGTTTCTTAAGCTATAGAGAGATTTTCTTTGGTTTCTACAAACTCTCTCTCTCTCTCTGCAGATGTAGGAAGCTCTAAACGCACGGTATAGCATTCAAGATCTACAATTCACGGTATAGATTTTAGCTTATAAAGTTCAGCTTTTGTAAGGTTAGTTTGTTTATATATTTAGTCCTTACGTTTAGGTTTAGTTTAGGTTTAGGTTTTAAGAGATTTATATATTACTACTATGTGGCTAAATTTCCCGTGACATCAATTTTATATTTTTAACCAAATACATCAGGAAAGCAAGAGAAGGCGCATAAATATTTAGTCTTTAAGTTTAAGTTTAGGTTTAGGTTTAGATTTTAAGAGATTTATATATTACTACTATGTGGCTGAATTTCCTGTGATATCAGTTTTATGTTTTTTTTTTTTTTTAAATTTGTTTTATGTAAGGTTAGTTTGTTTACATCAGTTATTTGTCTCAAAGATAAGGCTTTTAATATATCTCTTGCAAGCACACATGAACTTAAATTGTCTTTTAATATATGCATACTTTATTATTTTCTAATAGTTTTCCCGTGCATCGCACGGGTTAGCGACTAGTTATCTATATATATATATAAAACCGAAACTTTTGAAACTCTCACAATTTTCCATGTCAACATTTAATTTAATTTTTTTTTTCTATTTTTTAAATTTGATTTAAAAAGAAATCTAATTTCTGCCCACCAAATACACGTTAGAAAACCCAATGCCTCTTTAAAACCAAAAAACTAAAAATTCTCTCCTCTTTCTCACACGCTAACATCTCCTTCCCCTAAACCTAAAACTCACCCTTTCCTTCCTCCAAAATCAAAACCCAAAACTCAGATTCTCCCACTGTCGCCGCCGCCACCACAGATTGCCGCCCTCCAAGTCTCTCGCAACTTTCAGTGTCAGATGAGTACAAATTTGAAGTTAGAGTTCCAAATTTCATCAAAGTAAAGATTCTAATTTGTTTATAAATTTTCTAAGATCAGGTTTGCTATCAAATTCGATGTTGGCTTCGTTGAACCTAGGGAATCCGTTTGTTTGCTGAGAAAAAAGAAAAGGTGAAAGTGAATAGCAAGTAAGGAACTTAATTTTTTTTTTTTTAATTTACTTTTTCACAGTTCTTCAAAGCTACTACGAAGATAGAAGAAATCTCTTCTGAGTTGCACTTTTCACATTTGCTTATTCTCTGTTTTTCTTTCCCCTATTTGCTTATATTTGATTATCATCTGTTTGCTCGCTGAGAAAATGGAAAACAATATTTTAGTCTCAGTGATTTTGCTTTTAATCACTCAATTGCGTTAAGTTTCTTTTAATTTAATTTTTTAATTTATATTCACGAAGACATGGTAGAGACTAAAACCTTTGAAAATTGATGGCGATGATCATAGTGAGAATTATACCATCAAAAAACGTAGAAGTATTATAGGATTTTCTATATATGTATGTGCGCGTGTGAAAGTAGGGATGAAATTTATGGAGTTATAAAGTTTATTCTTGATGATAGTTACTTTGAATTCTAGATGTGAATTGTAGAAGATTATAAAATATTTAGCTTGGAATTGTTTGAACTATATACTACTTTTTCTTGCTATCTTTTTGGGTTATTATATTGCCTGATTGAATACAGAGGGAATTGGTGGAAATATAATAGAAAAAAGAATATAAATTAAAAACTGAAAATTGAAAACTATATTAGTTTATGCATTATTTTTACATTGATTATCAGCCTGGAACGCACTGAATATAACTTTGGATATTAAGTTGCAAATTTTTAGATACATAAAAATACCTGTGCCTTGCGTAATATACTAATTCTTGCGTGGATAACAAATCAGATAAATAGGTTTCATTGTTAATTCTACATGGGCTTCGTCTCTTGGCATTTTAAAGAATGGTGAGTGATGTTTTTATTTTAATTTTAGGTTTTCCCCCTTACCTATTCTCTTTATTTGGAGTAAATTTGTGGTTTTTTAAAAAAACCAAAAGAGCCTTACATTATTATTAAGGGGCAGAGAGAGTCAGAAAGGGAGAGAAAAATCTAAGGGACTTTATAATCAGACCAAAACTTCTTTGAAAACATTACCAGTAAGTTTTTAATTTTGTTCTATTGCTTTTGACTGTTAAGTATGATTTAGGGTTACGTTTGGAGTGTTTCTTTTGAATGATTAGCATAGATTGATGGGTTTGGAACCAGTAGTAGAGTTTGCTAATTTCAATTATTGGCCACATTGCTCTCTCTTTAATAATCAAATTATTGCTCTCTCTTTCATATCAATTGAGGGGGTTGCTAATTTCAGTAGCATGGCTTTGTCCTCAATTTCTTGGTTATGATTTTCCATCTTTTTTTGTTAATAGGCAGGATGTGGTGTCATTGCCGAATGGTGTATTTGCCCATGTCTTATTTATATGGGAAAGATTTTTCGGTCCTATCGTGTCCATAATCCAATCTTTGAGAAAGGAGCTTTATATGGTTCCCTATCATGAGTTTTTTCTCCATTAAGCTCTACATTTAACTTTTACCCTTCCATACTATAATATTTTTTATTCTTCTTTCAAACTCTTGCTGTTGCACGGAAAAATAATTCAAATAATAGGTTTCAAAGATACTTCAAAATAGGAAGCACAAATACTTCAAAATAGTTGCTATATTGGATTAATTGATATTGTATAAGTAATAATGATTGCCTGAAGATTTAGAATTGTAATAAGATTTTAATCAATACTGCAGAGTTTGGTCAGGCTCCCAAGGGTCAACTTCAAACCCAATGGATGTTTTTTATAGAGGTGTTGAAACAGAGACTTTGACAGGTACAATCTCTTCCACTCCAATATAAATTGCCCATAATATTTTGTATCTATAAATATTCTTCTCTTGGCTTCAACTCAAACTTTTCTCATAAACAATACTTTACTTTTGTTAGTGGGAAAGAAAGAAAAAACAACCCAGTAATCCAATCTGTTCTGTGTTAGACAGCACCTTTAAGATAAAATACCTGATTGTTTTATTCTTATTACATAAAAAAAATGTTTTTTATGCTTAATATCTTTAGTTTGATCTGTATTTGTCTTAATTCTGCTCTTTCTTCAAGTAGCTTTTTCTTCTCAAAATTGCCTGAGTCTTATGCTTTTTTGAATCCAATAGTAGATTTTATGCCAGTAATACCTTTGCTCTTTTTTCTCTTAGCTTTTGTTTGGCAAGTTGCTGTAAGTTTTCGATGAGATCTTTAATACAGTCCTAGAAAAATTCATGATTTATTCTATATAAAAAAAAATTAACAATTCATAAGATCAGATAAGTCTTATAGTATAACCCTTCGATTCAAATAAAGAAATTCTTGGATCGCCACAATAAGTCTGGGCTCCCCCCCGTTCCTCATTCAGACCCATTTTTTACAATGAAAGAACCTAGTAAATTCCTCTGCAATATCTAATTGTGGGTACGAAAAAGCTTTTGGTAATGAAAGACTTGACTCATATTACAAATAAATTTATGAAAATTCTTTTTTTTTTTTTTCTATAGATTTAGAAAAACAATTTTGTGGTGTCAAAATAAGGTATGTGGTATAAAAATGGAGAATCTATTATATTTTTTTCAAAAAAAATAAAAAAAGATCTTGGAGATTGTGTAATGCTTACTCTTAAACTATTTGTTTACACAATAGTGGTATTCTTTGTTTCTCTCTTTACCTTCGGATTCCTATCTAATGATCCAGGATGGAATCCTGGACGTGAAGAGTGAAGAATAAAAAATAACAATAAAGTTTCTGTGTTTCCTTTCTTGATTTTAAAATGTTCGTAGGATTTTATTTATTCCACATTTTTAACTATTAATTAATATTAATTAAAAGGAAAAAAAAAAAAAGCCTCGTTGAAAGAGAAATTGAAAGATAAAGAAAAAATACCAAGTCATTGACTAAAGCGGAAAGAGAGGGTTTCAAACCCTCGGTACGAAAAACCCGTACAACGGATTAGCAATCCGATGCTTTAGTCCACTCAGCCATCTCCCCCAATTGAAAAAGGATAATTACTAAATTATATTACACAAAAATAGTAAAAGGCTTGAAAAAGGGCCCTCTCTTTATACCTCTTTATTATTCAATATATAATGATTATATAGATATCTAATTATAGAGACATAGAAAAATATAAAAAATATAGAAAATAAAAATCGGTGATTTCATTTAGCTAAAGTAAGGGCTCGAAAGTGATATCTCAACTCCACTATTCCAATGAATATAAATTTAGATATATAACCACCTAATGCCCCAAGAATATTATATATTATATAAACTATAAACTATAAATTATATAGCAATGAATTTCTTATATAAAAAAAAAAAATTATAGAATTAATAAATAGTAAATAGAAAGTAATAATAAATATATAAATTAAAATTAAATAAATAATAAAAAAAGAGTACCTCTTTGCTTTCGTCTGCAAGATCCTTTTTTACTTTTACTTCCACAACCCGGCCCTTGGTCCTGATTAGGCCAGGTTTTTCATTTTTGTTCCAATGAATCATAGAAAAAAATGATTGTTGTTGTTTCAAGAACAGTCATAATAAAGGCAATTTCTATTCCTATCATACAGAATAGAATAGAATCCGAGTGTCATTTCTTAATTATTTTATTCTTTTTTATCCCATTTACTTTACTGGAATTAAAAAAGAAAAAGAAAAAGAAAGAGTAGAACCATATATTCTTGCACAATTTATGTTATGGCATATGTCTTTTTTTTATCGATACGTATCCATCTCATTTAAATAACTAAAAAAAGCGTGTTTTTTTAGTTATTTAAATAAATCCTCTTTCCTCAATCTCATTAGTCTCCTTGGCCAAAGCATGTCAATGCTCTAATTTTCATGATTCTTTTCTGATCCTATCGTCTTAATTATGACCCATTTTTTTGTTCAACAAAAGATCCATTTATATACAATAATCACATTGTAGCAGGTATAGTTTAGGGTCTATTTGAATACAATAATCACATTGTACCCAAAACACCTCTAGGATAGTTTTTTGTGCGAAAAAAGTCGGACTTATTTCTCTCAAAAATACAATAGCTTCAAGTCAAGTTTTTTTGTGCAGAATATGAGGTTAGATTTGTGGTGCAAGTTTTGGAACATAAACAACTCAGGGTTAGCTTTAGTGTGAAAACAAACTACCTTATTTTGGTTGCGTTTGAAATTAGAGTTTAAAGTCAGCTTATTTTACTATTAAGCTTATTTTTTGCTACTATTCATGAGTCTCACATCACTTTTTGGTACTATTCATGGATCCTGTGGGGGCGAAAGGCCAAGAAGCCCATATCTAGGTATATGTTGGGCCCAGGGGCCATTGAGAGTGACACTCAGGACCATTCCATGGAATATGATAAGTATTAAAAAAGAACAGGACAAAGGAAGACATGGAAATTTCTAAGAGAAAGCTGCTACTATAGCATTAAATGCTCTACAACTAACTGAACCAAGCTTTTCAGCCTTTACAACCACTTCCAAAGACTTTGGGGAGGGGCTGATACGACAAGTCTCAGCACTATCAATCTAAATCTACACGTGGACAGTGGAAATGAAAGGAAGATAGTATAAAGTGGAGGAGAAGGGAAAAAGAGAAGAGGAACAAATCTGGAGACTAGACTTGTAACAAAGTCCTAAGAACAGCATTTAAGAATCAACCTCCTCGAGTAAAATCCAAGGATGTCTTTCCCTAGAAAACTTATGTTGTCTTTCTTTCTTTATCACCAAAATCTATTGATCGATCATCTAATTCGCTAAGGTCCAAGTTTCCAACCCATTCTCTATATAAATTCATTGTATTGGGCTTGTTAGACCAAGACTCCATACATTTTGGGCTTGGGCCCTAAATTGTGACTCTACAATTGGTGCCGTCTGTGGGAACCTAGTGTTTTAGCGAGTTGAACACTCAACATACCAAGGCGAGATAGCGATATATCGACCATTGGTGGAGGAGACCATTTTGGCCGTGGCGCATGCTACGTGGAGGATTGCTCTGTACGGAACAATATTGGGGGCTTTTAATATCAAGTACATATCTCGTGCCTCCGTCAAGGGCCAGGTTCTCACGGACCTGGTGGCCGAGATCGCTGAACCCTCATCAGATGAAATGACAGCAACACAGCTCATAGATGGAAAATTAGTTGACATGGTCTTGCTGCGTGGGATCCTTTGTCCAGAATGGTACATGTTGATGGCACTACAAATCAAAGATGATTCGAAGTGGGGCTAGTACTATACCATCTTTATAAAGTGCTTAAACAAAACCTAATGCATGCCTGAGTCCTCGGACTAGATGCTTGGGGGAAGTTAACACTATACCATCTTTATAAAGTGCTTAAACAGAATTTAACGCATGCCTGAGTCCTCAGACCAGATGCTTGGGGGAAATTAACACTATACCATCTTTATAAAGTGTTTAAACAGAACCTAACGCATGCCTGAGTCCTTGGACTAGATGCTTGGGGGAAATTAACACTATACTATCTTTATAAAGTACTTAAACAGAACCTAACGCATGCCTGAGTCCTCGGACCAAATGCTCGGGGGAAATTAACACTATGACATCTCTTTAAAATGCTTAAACAGAACCCAAAGATGTGCCTAGGTCCTCGGACCAGACACTCAAGGGAAATTAACATTATGACATCATCATAAATGTTGAACAGAACCTTAGTACACGATGGTCTCCTCGGATCACTTGCTTTAAATTCCACATTCTTTGATGGTTGCACTGTTCGCAGTATAGAGCACACGGTTATTTTCCTGATTATTTCTACATAGTTAACTTATTTAAAGTTAGCGGCCGGGTGCTACTGTCGGTTTTAATAAAGTCAGGGTGACAACTTTTCGTTACCGTTAACAGCATCAATTCTAAGTCCCATTTGAGGAAAAAATACCAACACACCTATTCATGAAATAATTATTGCAGAAAAATGAAAGATTCATAAAGTAAGAAGTGTAACCCTTTTTTTTTTTTTTTTTTTAAATTAAATGAAGGAAAAGTACATCATATACAAAGTGGCTTAAGTAGGCTTGTTTCAAAAGCTAACTATAAAAGAGAAAGCTCATAGGAATGGTAGATCCACAATCTTGTTCTAGCAGCAATCGAGCTAGTATGGATGGTACCGGCGATGAGAAAGAAGAAGAAGCGAAGACACATGATCCACAATCTTGTTCTAGCAGCAACTGAGCCAGTATAGATGGTACTGGCGATGAGAAAGAAGAAGAAGCGGAAACACATGATCCACAATCTTGTTCTAGCAGCAATTGAGCCAGTATGGATGGTATCGGCGATGAGAAAGAAGAAGAAGCGGAAACGCTTGATGGACCCCTCTTCTCCTAACTACAAGATGTTCTGTTATCAAGGCTGAGAAACAGGGAACTTGTCTATCCTTGTCCTTGTTGATTTACTTGATCAACCTTGGGTCGTTTTCACATCTGTGCACACATGATTTATGTCGCTAGGTGAGACCTAAACTTTGTCGCACCAAAAATCTGATACGATTTACACCTACTTTGGGTTTTGGCTGAAGGAGGAGGGACTTCTTTCTTGCTCGGTTGAAAGGAAGGAACGTCTTTGGCCTCTGCTTCCCTTGCCTTAACTGCGTCATCCTAGATCTTGGCGGAATCCTTGGTTTCTGAGGAGGGCTTGGTTTCCTTGCCCTCACCTTTATCCTTGGCCACCTCATTCCCTAGACTTTAATCACCATCACGGTAGGGTCCCTGGGAATGTCTGAAGGGTTAAGAACTTGAGATTCCTGCAGAATTCAAGGATTTGTAGATGAGGAAGAACGGTTCCCCCAAGGTGTCTTATATAGAAGGCAAAATCTAGTGGAAATTAATTCGCCCGAATTTCAAAGAAAGAGTTACGGGCGAGATGAATCCTGCTCAATTTCCAAAGAAATCCTCAACCGTTGGATCTGAGTCACTTCGTAAAGATATTAATGAAGGCGCGCCTTGTGTACCGAAACGTCAGGAATGCGACTTGGATAAACTAAAAGATATCTTGCAATCAGAAGTGGTGTAAAATGGGCGCGAAGGGACTATTATCACATCGAGATCCTTCTTTCCTCTCATGGAGAAGAAAAGAAGAATCCCAATGGGCTATTATGGGGGCGAAAAGCTAGGAAGCCCATATCTAGGTATATGTTGGGCCTAGGGCCCAGTCTGAGGAAGGACTCCTCCTCGGTCAGGCAAGGCCGAGGACAAAGGGAATGGTCTGCCATTGAGAGTGATACTCCGGACCATTCCATGGAATATGATAAGTATTAAAAAAGAACAGGACAAAGGAAGAAGTGGAAATATCTAAGAGAAAGCTGCTACTATAGCATTAAATGCTCTGCAACTAACTGAACCAAGCTTTTCAGCCTTACAACCACTTCCAAAGACTTTGGGGAAGGGTTGATGGAACAAGTATCAGTACTATCAATCTAAATCTAAATCTACACGTGGATGATGAAAATGAGAGGAAGATAGTATAAAATGGAGGAGAAGGGAAAAAGAGAAGAGGAACAAATTTAGAGACCAGACTTGTAACAAAGTCCTAAGAACGGCATTTAAGAATCAACCTCATCGGGTAAAATTCGAGGACATCTTTCCCTAGAAAACTTATGTTGTCTTTCTTTCTTTATCACCAAAACCTATTGGTCGACCATCTAATTCGCTAAGGTCCAAGTTTTCAACCCATTCTCTATATAAATTCATTGTATTGGGCTCGTTGGACTAAGACTTCATACATTTTGGGCTTGGGCCCCAAATTGTGACCCTACAGATCCTAAAACACTTTTTGGTACTATTTATGGATCTCACTATTCTATTTCAGCTAGTTTTTACCTTTATTTAAAGTACTTTCAACAAAAAGTTTTCAATATCAATTTTCAGTTTCAATAAAAAGTTTTCAATTTCAGCTAAATAAATTGTTTCTAAACGGACTCGAAGATGGGAAAATTATTATATTGGGTAACTGGGTATAAACTATTTATATAAATAGGTAATAAATTGCCAAGTATAGAACTGTATACCCAATACATTTTAAGATCTGATTCAAAGCCTGCACAACTTAGACTATAATTTGGAAGTCTCCCACAATATTGCCAAATAAATAAGTTGAGGTTTCTAATACCTCATGACATCTATGAGTAATTTTGATCAAAACTCTTAATTAGCATTTTGTGGGTCACCCCAAAGGGTTTTCTTATGGAAAATGAAAAATTGTTAGGACTTATAAAAACAATTTCTATTTTTTTTCTCTCACCTCTTTTCTTCTAACCCCCCCCCCCCCCAAAAAAAAAAAAAAAAAAACTTTTTTTCTTTTCTTTCCCTTGTATCCTTTGACTCAACATAATTCTTGACCTATTAGTCCATGTATTATACAGTAAGAGGTAAATTTTACACATGCAACTCTAAAATTACTCACATAAGTTCATATAAAATTGTATAAATTAAAATTATTATTATTGTAACTATATAAATTTACACAATTACTATTCACATTCACATTTATTTTTCTAATATTTGTTTATTATATACACAAAAAAGAGAGATAGATGATTTGAGAGAGTGTAAAAAAATTGATAAAAATAAATATTTTAATAAAATATATAATATAAAATAAATAATCTAACATTAACTATTTTAAAAAATAAAAAAATTATATGATTACGCTAAAATATATAAAAAATTTTAGAATAAATATTCCAATAAAAACTAATTACACCTGGCTTTCTTAGGTATCCAAAAAAAAAAAAAAAAACACCCCGGATGGATTGATTTAAAATTTGAAAACATAAAAAAAAAAATGGGGACTGTGGCACGAAATTACCAGTTGAAGCCACCGCCCTGCCTACTCCTCTCTGGTATCTCTCTCTCTTTCTCTCGTTTCTCTTATTCAGTCACACCGATTGACGGCAGAAGGGCTGTTCCGATTACCACCCGTGATCTTCACACCGATTGACCTAGTCGATTTCGAAGAAGATGATGAAATTCTCTCTGCAATCCAAAAAGCCCTCTTCTTCTTTAAAACCTAAACCCATTATCAAACCCTCCGAAGATTCCAAGCAAGTTCAATTCATTACCGAATTCGACGCCTCTTCCAAAACCACCCAACCCAAAAGACCCATTCCAGTAATCGCTCCCATCGAGAACGAATGGAGACCTCACAAACGCATGAAGAATCTCGAACTCCCGATCTCCTCTTCCGCCGCCGCCGCCGCGCAGCCACTCTCCTTCGAGGCCGCGGCACCTGACACCCTCGATGACAAGACTGCCATATCCTACGGCCTCACTATCCGCAACAACAAAACCCCAAAATCCGAATCCAATGGCGGCGGCGTCCACGAACAAGAACTGCCGCCTCCGCCTCGCTCGGGTGTGGAGAACATGATGCTACAGAAGCTGAGGGATGATTTGCAGAGGTTACCTGAAGATAATGGTTTTCAAGAGTTTGATGATACGCCGGTTGAGGGTTTCGGCAAGGCTTTGCTCGCCGGATACGGATGGAAAGAAGGGAGAGGGATTGGGAAGAACGCTAAAGAGGATGTTGAAATTGTTGTACAGAAGAGACACACTGGGAAGCACGGGTTAGGGTTTGTCGAGAAGGTGGACGAGCCATTTAGGTTTTCTGTTGGGAAAATTGTTAGAGTAATTGCAGGGAGAGATGTGGGTTTGAAGGGTCGAATCGTTAAGGTCTTGGAGAGTAAGTCTGAGGTTGTTTTGGAGCTCTCTAAGAGTGAAGAGAAAGTGCAAGTTCGACTCGAACATCTTGCTGAATTGGGGTCTAAAGAAGAGGAGATTTGCTTGAAAAAATTGAGAGAAGCAGCATCAAATTCGAAAAAGAGGAAGATGGAGACAACCACAACGACAACGACAAAGACCGCTAGCATTAAGGCTTCTTGGCTTAAGAGTCACATTCGGGTTAGGATAATTAGCAAGGATTTGAAAGGGGGAAGATTGTACTTGAAGAAAGGGGAGGTTGTGGATGTAGTTGGACCGAGAATGTGTGATGTATCGATGGATGAGAGTAGGGAGTTAATCCAAGGTGTGTCACAAGACTTTCTTGAGACTGCACTGCCTCGCCGTGGGGGACCTGTTTTGGTTTTGTATGGTAAGCATGAGGGTGTGTTTGGAAGTCTTGTTAGCAAGGATTTGGAACAAGAAACTGCTGTGGTTCAGGATGGCAATAACCATGACTATGTAAATGTGCGGCTTGATCAAATTGCTGAGTATATCGGGGATCCCACCTACCTCGGATATTGATATGTTATTAGTTCAAACAATTTTCGTTATCAAAATCCTATTCCTGTTGAAGGTAATGGTTTACTGATCAGTTGCAACAATCTAGTTAATTTAGTTGCTCTGTGTTATTGTGGCCTGTACTAAGAAAATTTTAACGTTTTCTCCACCAGGGAAATCCAAGGATGAAGCGATGATTGATTATATCACCAAGGTTAAACAGTTGCTGGAAGAAGCTGCCGCATCTGCTTGATATCTTGTTGATGTCTGTGTTCAAATGTTTAAATTGAATGGAAAATAATGTTCTGTAGTTTTCAAACTGGTAATGAGTTATTTCTGAATGGTGTGAATGAATCAGGTTTATCAGGTACTTCTACTAGATGTGGTTATGGCAATTGTACTCGTACTAAGTATGTTTCTTTTGATTATAAATTATGTCTAGTCAAATCCTTGAAACCCACTACAGTTCCTGCTTTAACAAAGCTTTGGTTTAGCTCGAGCTGTTTTGTTTCTGCTTGAATTTATATAAGTGAGTGGGCTGTTCAGGTTGGGCAGCATAGACCTCTCAGATCATTAGACTACAGTAGTCTTCTTCACTCCCACTTTGCTCTGTCCCTCAAGTTGAATATTCCAGGACGGCCTGCAAATCAGATATAAAAGGCCATGACTTTTTTTATAACGCAACATGAGTACAAAGACTAACAATGAGTTAATATGAGCGTACAATTTGGCTCAGGTACTTACTGGTGTTCACTGGTCCATAGAGAATAAGCTTGTTTTCGTTTGTCGTATTCTCTGGCAGGGTCTTGGCTTTCTCTGCATGCTCTTCAAATTCCTCCTGCAATAACCCCATTGTGATCAGATTAGTGCAGTTTGATGCATGAATGCCAAGAGATTAATGAAACAGAAGTCCACCCTTTAACAATAATAGGCATAATGGAACTAAATTCCAGACAAAAGAAAAATGTTTACCAAACCAATTCCTCCATCTTGATGTAGCCAACCACACTTTTGGACATTATCCACAGAACCCCAAAACATAAAAGATTAAAGTCCAAAGTTCCATAGGCAATTTCATAATGCAGCAACAAATGTGCTACAGTCTCACTACTACTTTTGCAAATGCAGCAATGATTAAAGCGAAGTAGATAGTTAATTAAAATATATTGTAAAAGTAAAGATCAAAAAGTACCAGAATAGTAAAAATTTTAGAAAGTCACAAACCATCATTTGGGCCCAACCACAAGAACCATTTTGTAATTTTATTTATTGCGCAACTCGTTGTTGTGTATTATATGGTTTACTTTACAGGAGGCACATTGTTGCAGTCAGTGGGCTCATGACTTTCGACCTGACTATAAGAATCTTGGCATCCTCAAGACTTAGTTTCCTAATGTTCCTTTGGTTGCTTTGACTGTATGTCTTCATTGTTTTTTTTTTTTTGTCATCATTAAAGAAAAATATCCAAAGTTTCAATTTCTAATTTCTAATATGCCGTTGTTTATGTAAGTTTATGTCTTTGTCATATGTTTTTCAGGCAACTGCGACACAGAAGGTCCAAACTGATCTGATGGATATGCTGCACATTCCTAAATGTATTAAATTTGTCAGCACTGTCAATAGGCCGAATCTCTTTTATATGGTACAGTTTTTAGTGGGTGTTTGTTTATATATTGCCTTCAATATTTCTGCATTAATAATTTATGAGATATCATTTTGTCTTGAACTATAGGTGCGGCAAAATTCATCAGTTGGTAAGGTGGTGATTGATGAAATTGCTGAATTCACCCAAGAATCTTATTCAAATAATGAGTCTGGGATAGTTTATTGCTTTTCTAGAAAGGAATGTGAACAGGTCTGTGTCTTCTACCTTTTCTTCCCTTCCAGTATTGTGTTCATTAACTGTTATAACTTGATTTGAAATTGTTTCTTACCTGTTTTATATCAGATTATGAGGTGTTTTAGATAGCTTTTGTGCAAGTTGCTCATGTAAGATTTTTTATTGCCACAATTGTTAAAATAATGGTAAAACAAATATAAATAATGAAATCTTGAAAGGATTGTGTTTTCAACAAAATTTAAGCAATTTGAATTGTTTAAATTTTATTAAATGCAAGTTCAAGATACCCTTTTTTTTCCTACAGCTAACTAGTACTAGCTGATGACGTGCGGTGCATTTTGAAACATTTTGCAAGAAATTATCTTATGGTGATATGGTCCATGTATATTTAGGACAATTAGGATAGAAAATGGAAAGCAAAAGGGTAAAAACAAGGAGCCCTAGACTTCACCACCTTAGATTGATTGGAATCACCACCAAGCTTTAGAGAAACATCTTTAATAAGTAATTTTATTCAAAATGCATTTCTCAAAATTATTCCTGAAGCCTTTTTTTAATAGGTTTCAGGAGTACATAAAACCATAATTGCATTCCATAAAACCCTAAACAATATTAATGCCTAAATTTTATTATTTTATTTCAAATAATAAAATTTGAAATAAATTTTGTTGCTCTCCTTGCGTCATTAGGGTTTGATGTTTAAGGGTTTTGGTAGGTTAATCAATAAAAAAAACAAAGGATCTTGATGGGGCTATTGGTGTTAAAATGGTGAATTGAACGAGAAATAAAGAAAGATAAGTCCTAGGCAATAACACCAAGGTTTCCCAAGCAATCACACTCAGGAAGGAGCACTCAGCAAGGAGAAGGCAATGACACCATCAAAACATAAAATATATGCTACTGAATTTTTATTAATTCAATCTCTTTATATCTCTCTTTTATTGAATACATAAAAAGACTCTTTTATAGGTTGTTTCCACTACTACTTCTAGAAGGACTAGAGCTTCTTTTTTGATAATTTGTTAGTTGGGGGAGGGAGGGATTTGAACCCTGGACGTATCTGTTGGAACACTACAGTTGAGTTAGAAGGACTAGAACTTCTAAATATCCTTTTCCTAAAAACACTAGGACTCTTAATAATAAATAAAAGTAATTAAGAAGTTCTAAATCAATTAGGAAAAGGACACAAAACATAAAATAAGCCTCATTGGCCTTTGGCAGCCCATTAAGTAAAAATGAATTACAACCGAACAAACAACTTTCTGACCTAATGAAACTTAATACTAAGACAATAATATAATAACTAAAATAGCCTAAGAAAGGTGCCAAGAAGGCCTTACATCAAAACTAGGGCACAATTCTTGATAAAAAATAAAAGCCTTTTTGCTGTAAGCATCACACTGGTTGGTCAGGTTTATGATGTTAAATTTGCCCACTCGTGTTTTGTTAGTGGAAGATATTTAGAGAATTCAAGTAAGAAGATTCAAAGAGAGGAGCTGAAAATCTTACTCAGCCCTTAGCCACTATATTCCACATATATTTGAGCTTTGATTACAAGGAATAGAGAATATTCTTGACAAAGACAGACAGTGGGGGACACCTCATAAGTGACACCTTACCAAGAGGATATGCTAGACTCTTCTAGAAGAGTATCAGACACTTCTTTAAGAAGCTTCTAGAAGAGTACAATGCAATGGTACTACTCATACAATGTTAGCTCTCTAATATTGTTTGATTGTCTAGTCTCTAGTGTTTCTCATGAGCCCACACTTTATTTGCTTTATTTACTTCGTTTGTTTTGATCAAGTCTTGCTATGGAATCAAAAGAGAGTATACAATTCAATTATTTATCCTCCGCTAATATGCTCTCTATTACTTCAATTTGTCTCAATGGAAGGAACTATGCACAGTGGGCTTAAGCTATTGAGGCCTTTCTACTTGGAAGGAAAATTTTCACCATCTGACTAACGATCTACCTTCTACTACAAATATTAAGTAGCTTATTAGAAAGTTGAGAATGCACAGATTAGGAGTTCTTTATGGAACGACAGAGTTTAAGATAAGTTGTTGTATATTCATGAACTGCAAAAAATTGTGTGGAAACAGGCTTAGGAACTGCATTCTAGTGTCAATAATTTATTTATTTATTTATTTATTTATTTTTTTTTAAAGTAAGAAAGATGTTAATTGAAAAAGCTACTTTATGCAAAAAGTGCACAAAGCAGTCCAAAAATTACAAGGAAAAATAAAAAAGAATAAAGAAGGAAATTAATTACAAAAAAGGAGAGAACTTAGGAACAAAGGGAAGGAGTCACCAAATGTGAGTCCCCAATAATCTTAAATGCATTTATGATCTTCATTAGAATTACTTCTCCCATGCTCTAAATTATTTCTCTTTGGAAGATTATTGCGTTTAATTTAAGGATATATGAGAAGAGTTCAATCTTTACAAGCTTATCTTTGCTGATGTTAAAACCATGTAAAAACAAAGAGATCATATGCATGTAGCTCAATTTTTTATTTTTTTCTAGTTTGTCTCTGGCCTTTGATCTAGTGAAGTCACAGATTATGGTAAGGACCTTCTTTGAGTGAAGCATTTGGTTGACTTAAGTAGACCTCCTTATGTGATTTTAATACAGTTACACTGACTCGTAATAAACCTGCCTTTGTCTCTATGGGGTGTGTTAGATTTTCTAGGTGTGGTCTTGGAGGACGTGGGGTCATGAGTAAGGGGAAGAAGGTTGTGGTAGAAGACTTGGTTCCCTAAAATGCACTTACTATCATTCTGAGCATCAGATGGTAGACTTCTGTTGGGATCTTTATGGGAAACCACTACTAACCAAGTTACTCTTGAAGAGGAGGAGAATGCTTAAGTGTCTCCTATACTGACCTCAACCACCAGCATACTTTCCATTCTTGGGGAAGAGTAGTCACATTTTGTCTCTGCAATTTCATTTTTTTGTGTCTTTTGCTACTACTCCAGTTCAGATAAATACTCCCATTGCTTGTCTTGCCACCCAAGAACCCTATGTCATTGAATTGGGTGAGATTAATCATATGACTGGGATTTTTTATATCTTGAGCATCTAACTAGTCTTTTTTGCACTACTTTGGTAGATGGCTCTGCCAGTTATGTTTCTGGTTTGGAAATATTAACCTTACTTCCACTTTTTCACGATCTTCAGTCCTATATTTTCCTTAATTTACATTTAGTCTCATTTTTGTAAGTAAACTGGTGTTGCAATATTCGTACCTTTGTATTGCATCTTTTATGATCTCTCACGGTTAGATGACGGTTAGATTGGTGGCGGACTTTATTATCTTGATTTATGCAACTCTTCCTGTTCAAGTACCCTTTATTCATCCGTTTCTTCCCTTTAGCATCATTGTCTTCTCAGTCATCCTTCTCTTTAGATCCTGAAGCTGTTAGTTCCTTCATGTCATCAAGTTGTGTCCATGCAATGTGAAGCGTTTTAATTGAGGAAGCATCATAGA
Source organism: Quercus lobata (assembly GCF_001633185.2). NCBI lineage: Eukaryota > Viridiplantae > Streptophyta > Magnoliopsida > Fagales > Fagaceae > Quercus > Quercus lobata. The sequence continues at coordinate 40,410 of NW_022154854.1, forward strand.
TTGTCCTTTGTGTCTAAGAGTGAGTTGTGTCAATAATTTTTTTCACTTAGTACATCAGATATTTGGGTTCCAAAAAGGCAATGAGGGTCCCATCATATTCTCTTTGTATACGTCTTGTGCACTTGGGCTATGCCTGTTTTTCTTTAATGAAATTTAGTTTTACTTATATATATATAAAAAATAAAAACATCAAAAATAAATAAAAGATTCCCATCATATTTGGGCTTTAGGTATTTTGTAATTTTTTTTGATACTTCAATTTGTATCTTTATATTTGATAATGCGCGTTTATATTTGATGCAATTTTTTTTCTCAATTTCTTGATGGTCACGGCATGCAATGCATAATTCATTTATATGTTTACATACAATGAAATGGTGTGCAAAAGTGTAAGTTGAGACATTTTTTGGAGAATACCTGTGCACTTTTATTCCATGGTAGTTTTCCAAAATCATATTGGAGTGATGCAGTGCCAACAGCCTCTTATCTTATCAATTGCATGCCTTCCGTTGGCCTTGGTGCTTATATCCCTCGTATTATCTTGTCTCCTGGTAAACTAAAGTCTTGTTCCATTTATCTCCTAAGCTTTTTGGGTGTATTTTCTATTTTCACATCTTAGGTCCAGGAGATGATAAACTTGATCCTAGATCTCTTAGTGTATTTTTCCTAGGTACTCTTGTACTTAGAAGGGATACAAGTGTTATTCCCTTACTCTTTGCCATCATTTTTTAGTGTTGATATCACCTTCCTAGAACTATTCCCAAAAAACTATTTCTAGTGTATAGTCCTTAGTGACCAAGTCCCATTGAGAATTTTCCCTAATTTGGAATCCACTTCTTGATTGCGATTCTCTTCCTACTATGCTGCATAAAGATAACTTTACTTGTACTTGTCATCCGATTTCCTGGATTGTAATATTTGTCTCCACCTTTTGGTGCTTTTATTTCATGGGTAAATTATAGGGTCGATTTTGGTCTCAAATTTAACAAATTTTGATTTGGTCTTTGAAATTTAAAAAAAGGGTACAATATCCAAAAAAGAAGAAGAAAAGAATAATGTCTTATAAAAATTAACACATCATTCATATTATATTTTATTATATTATTTTTCTTTATTATTACATTTTAAAGGTGAAAGCCACCACTTGTTAAAAAAGAAAAAAACCCAGCGTTGATTAACAAAAGAAAAAAAAGACACTATTTGATTCAAAGAAGAAAAAAAACAAAAAAAAAAAAACACATTGAAAGATGTTGAAACCCTTCCTTGAGATACACGTGGAAAAAAAGGAAAAGAAAAAGGAACAACGTTAAGTACACAGACAAGTGGAGAGGGAGTGGCAGATTTGGTGTTTTCTCTCTTACCCTACTCCTCATTTTCTCTCCTAAAATCACCCCAAATTGGGGAGATAAGATTTTGGTGGGTCTGGAGAGAAAATACCTAAGCCTAGCCAAAATCTCTCCAATTTTCCACCCCAACCAAACAACCCAAAAAACCCTTTTCTCTCCCCCATTTTCTATCCTCCCTGTTTTCACCCCAACCAAATGGACCCTAAGTCTATCCAAGAGTCTTTATCATCTATTCCAGGCTGGAGGAAAACATTCCATTAGAATGATACATGGGACATAGTTCCTCTTCCATCCAGAAAAAAAAAACTATTGTTGGTTATCACTGGATGTATACTGTGAAGAACTGCTGGACAGTTCTCTTGTGCATTTGAAGGCTCAATGTGTTCCTCCCATTCTTGAGTTTTTGAAATTTTAATTTTATTGCTTCCCTTTCTATGTTGTTAAATATATGTATGTCTCACAATTGATGATTATAGGTTTCTATATTAATATGAGCATTGTTTCTTTGCTGCAACTTATGGTCATGCACAACTTATGGTTTCTTTGCTGCAAGATATGCAAGAGAGTGATCAAAGAATGACGATGTTACAATTGAAAGACAAAATGAAAATAAAGCACAAGGAACTAGGTTGGTTTATGCCTTTAATTCATTGTCCACTGTTGAATATGAATAAGCTGGATATCATGTATAAGCAGGCCAAGGCAACCATAGATATCATGTATATGTTAGTATTACCAGTATACGATACTGCTGCTATTTGCTCATGGCTGATTTTTATTCAAAGACTTTGCCCATAACATACTTATTGATTACTTAGTGAAGTGGGAAAAAAAAAAAAAAAAGATGAAATACTTATTGGTTTCATCTTTTGAAGATCTGTGCAAGAGTCAGATTTCCAGCTGGGTTGAAGTGTGGTTTGAATTATCTAAAAGGCAAAGGATTAAAGATCATCAGTAAGGTAATTTTTACTGCTACTATCTATCAGATTTGGCTCCAAAGAAATAATAGAATTAATAATAGTAGGATTCTCTTAGAGAGGACTGTATTGTCAAGAATATTAGGGATGTTGTAAGGTTTAGAATTAGTGGTAATGGTAACTGGTAAATTCAAAAACTCCCTGCAGAACAGGGTGTTAGGTGCTGTGTTGACGGTGGAGGATTCCTAGATCTATTCTTTGTTAGGCACTTAGGGATGAGGATGGCTCCTCTTGCACTATACCTATAAAAATATGCAGTAGCCAGCAGGTATGTGCGCAGCAACTAGATGGGCTTCTCGGAAAAGATTCTCTGCAATCTACATGATGGGCTGGTTTTATTGCCAATGCCTAACACTATGTTCCTTCTATAGTTTTAGGTATTAGTAACAATATTTTGAAAGATGTCTTATAAAGCAATGGTCAATGCTCCTAATATTTCTTTCAGGATTGTTTTGACTAATCATAACCAATACATGAAGCTCTCCTCCTTTTGTTCGAAATTCATGTCATTTTATTAATCCTTACATTGTATCTTTTTTCTTTCTTTCTTATTTTAATGCACTGCTTGAAGCCAATACCTTTCTGTCTATCATATGGTAATTTTATTGTATTACAAATTCCCTAGGTTCTGAACTGAAGCGAGAGGAAACAGAACAACTTGTCATAAAGCTTATATTAGATCGTATATTGGTAAGAATCTTCTCTTTTGATCTTATAATTTTTTTTAAAAAAATCTAGATAACTTTTCTTGGTGAACTGCTAAAAGCCATGCAAAAAGTTTTGTAAATTTTATTTGTTAATTACATTCAATGTGCTACATAATGTGGAAAATTACTATGTTCTGAAAAGAGGAAAAAAAAAAGTTTGAACAAAGTAGACCTACTAGTTGATTATGGCATTATGCTACATTCCTTTCTGCACAAATTGTGACATAACTGATAGGATTTTCAATAAGCGAAGGGAATTTCACATTTTTCTAATGAAAATAATTTTACATTAGATTTTGAAGTAGTAGTGACTAACCATTTTTTTTTTTTAAAAGTAAAAAAAGGGAGCTAACAGGTGAGCTCACTGCCCCAGGCCCACTTGAACCCTACTCATGAATGGCGTGGGACCATCCACGCAATTAATGGGGAGTGCCAATACTTGAACTTTCAACCTTGGACTCACAAGTTGAAGAGTTGGAGGGCTTCCTACCACTAAAGCACCTCCACGGGTGGTGTCTAGCAAATTCATTAGTTTGCCCAACATGGCGAATTTTCATCATGCTAGATGTCAAAGTCTATAAATGTCACCCTAATAGCTCTGCATGTTTTAATTATTGAGCATAAACTATCGGGAATTTTAATGTTCATTTCATACTTCCAAATTTGTTCTATAAACAGAAAGCTAGCCACGACATGAAAAAAATAAAATAAAATAAAAATAAAAATAAAATTTCACTAACAGACACATATGAACCCACAAAGATGAGCAGAGAGTGTAACACACAAAAAGACCCTGCCTACTTTCTTAAGACACTCATGTGAGCACAAATACACAGAAACATGCAAAAAGAAATGCGTTTCAATGATACCTGGGTTTGTGAGCTTTTGAGTTGAACCTTGGTTAGGTTGGGCTACGTCTATACTAAACAAGCTTACCTTCAGGCTTTAGCTCTGCTTATTAGAAGCAAGTCTAGCAGAGAGTCAAGCCAAGTGTTTGTGACAAGCTTGTGAGCGCTTTGCATTTTTAACCAGATTCTTCCTACCTTGGTCTTTTAAAAATCAAAGTGGTGTGGAATGCTCACTTGTAACTGGGCTTTTTTTGGTAATGCCGTCTAATTGGATGTCCATTGTAGAAAGACATTCTATTTTTCCAATCTATGATTTAATGTATTTTTGTAACTTATGTACTTGATTGTTATGATCCCCAGCTGTATATGTGTCGTGTATACTTGGGTGATACTTTTTTTTATGATTTGAATAAAATTTACATTACTTATCCAAAAAAAAATTGGGCTATTTTTGGTCAATAAAATACAGAATTGTTGTCCAGTTATCCATATCTAAAAGATCTGTAATGTGATAAAATCTGCCTTTAAAACTCTGTTCTTTCAGTTAACCAATTGAAACTTTGCCCTTATTTCAACTCTGCATTTATCAGTATTTTATATGGAACCAATGTATTCTTGATGTAGAAAGAAGAATTTCAGCATACAGCTTATGCCACAAATGCTTATGTAACATTGGGCCATTTGCCAAGCAAGTCTTACGCGGTAAGGGTTCTTCATTTTGAAAGAAAATGCTTGCTTATAAGCAGTTAAATTTCTGGAATTGATAGTCTATGAATTCTGTTACTTCAAACCCCTTTCATGTTATTTACAACAGTTATTTGCAGAAGGTAGACATATGTTCAACCAGGGTATTCTTGTTATAAACCTCACCTGTTAGTATCTTTTTCTTGTACCCCATGTGGTACTTCCACTCTCTCTTGATGTTTTTAAATCAGCAGGACTTACCTGAACTAATAGGATATTCCATGGCAGTAGGTTCCTTTTCTAATGGTTCAAATCATAAATCTTCTGATTGAGTTGTTATATTTTTCATTCTTGGATTGATTCTTCAATGTGTGAGAAACATACAGCTAGGTAGACTCTTGAAAATATAATAATTAGATCAGATTGCTCCCTGCCTGAGCTGTTTATGGACGTATTCCCTTAAAATGATACATCTTGAACATATATATACATTGCTGTTTCTCCTTAGATTCCTGAATGAGCTCAATTTAGATTCCTGAATGAGCTCAATTGGATGACTTCTGTTGTTTATTTTAACTTATTTCCTCTTTCAGTCCACCATTATCTACTTGTCCCATTAATATTTTTCAAAAAAGAATTTTTTTATTTTTTTTTAGTAGGCCTAAATTTGGGCATTGCTTACTTTTTGTCAAATGCTTGTAGGAAAGAAAAATGTGAAACACGACATTTCTAGCGGAGAGAAGAATACGGCTAGTCTGAAATCAGCCAAATGCAGTCTTGCATCCTCTGTTTAGCTTGATGGGCTACGGAAAGAAGTGTCTTTGATCCTTGGAAAAATATCCCCTCATTCTGTCCTGTCTACTTAACAAATCAGTATGATATTTAAAAAACTCTATATACTACTTTTGTGTTCGTGTATTATAATAAGTATTACTATTTCTTCAAAAAAAAAAAAATAGGAATGTTTATCCCACCTTGGCTGTGTGTGTTAGAGTTTATTACAAAAATTAGGCCCTTTTATAGTGATACTCTAGTTATGTAATATATTATAAGCAGCCAAATTCATTAGCACAGGCAAGTTCACTAGTCCAATTGCTAATCCTTCAATGAGTTTGTTTCAATAATGTCTTGGTTTGTTGATCTTGTGGCTTGTGCATCTAATATGGTTCCGAAAGCCACAATAACATATTCGTTTGAACTCAAGAAAAGGGGGGTGGGGTTCAAACGCATTGTGCGAAA
>NW_022154855.1:0-45664 GCF_001633185.2 Quercus lobata
CATCCCGTTCTGGCAAAAAATAATGCCGGAAAGAGGTATTTTAATTTTTTGAATTTTTTTACTATTTTTTTCAGAATTTTCTTGCACGAGTCGAGTATGAACGGAATTTGGAATTAAAATTTTTTTTTCTCTTTTTTGGCCTATCTCATACCGTTATGGCTAAAAATAATGCCGGGAAGAGGTTTTATAATTTTTTGAATTTTATTACTATTTTTTTCGGAATTTTCTTGCCCGAGTCGAGTATGTACGGAATTCGGGACTAAAATTTTTTTCACTCTTTTTCGGCCTATCTCATACCGTTTTGGCTAAAAATAATGCAGGGAAGAGGTTTTATGATTTTTTGAATTTTTTTAATATATTTTTCGGAATTTTCTTTCCCGGGTCGAGTTTGAACGGAATTCGGGACTAAATTTTTTTTTCTCTGTTTCGGCCTATCTCATCCCGTTCTGGAAAAAAATAATGCTGGAAAGAGGTATTTTAATTTTTTGAATTTTTTTACTATTTTTTTCAGAATTTTCTTGCCCGGGTCAAGTATGAACGGAATTCGGGACTTTAATTTTTTTTTCTTTGTTTCAGTCTATCTCACCCCGTTTTGGCTAAAAATATTACCGGGAAGAGGTTTTATAATTTTTTGAATTTTTTTACTATTTTTTTTGGAATTTTCTTCCCTGGATCGAGTATGAACGGAATTCGGGACTAAAATTTTTTTTTCTCTTTTTTGGCCTATCTCATCCCGTTTTGGCTAAAAATAATGCCGGGAAGAGGTTTTATAATTTTTAGAATTTTGTTTACTATTTTTTTCAGAATTTTCTTGCCCGAGTCGAGTATGAACGGAATTTGGAATTAAAATTTTTTTTCTCTTTTTTTCGGCCTATCTCATACCGTTTTGGCTAGAAATAATGCTGGGAAGAGGTTTTATAATTTTTTGAATTTTTTTACTATATTTTTCAGAATTTTCTTGCCCAGGTCTAATATGAACGGAATTTGGAACTATAATTTTTTTTTCTCTGTTTCGGTCTATCTCATCCCGTTTTGGTTAGAAATAATTCCGGGAAGAGGTTTTACAATTTTTTGAATTTTTTTACTATATTTTTCGGAATTTTCTTGCCCGAGTCGAGTATGAACGGAATTCGGGACTAAAATTTTTTTCACTCTTTTTCGGCCTATCTCATACCGTTTTGGCTAAAAATAATGCAGGGAAGAGGTTTTATGATTTTTTGAATTTTTTTTACAAACTTTATCGGAATTGTCTTTCCCAGCTCGAGTATGAACGGAATTCGGGACTAAAATTTTTTCACTCTTTTCCGGCCTATCTCATACTGTTTTGGCTAAAAATAATGCAGGGAAGAGGTTTTATAATTTTTTGAATTTTTTTACTATATTTTTCGGAATTTTCTTGCCCGGGTCGAGTTTGAACGGAATTCGGGACTAAATGTTTTTTTTTCTCTGTTTCGGCCTATCTCGTCCCGTTCTGGCCAAAAAATAATGCCGGAAAGAGGTATTTTAATTTTTTGAATTTTTTTACTATTTTTTTCGAAATTTTCTTGCTTGGGTCGAGTATGAACGGAATTCGGACTAAAATTTTTTTCTCTCTGTTTCGGCCTATCTCATCCCGTTCTGGCAAAAAATAATGCCGGAAAGAGGTATTTTAATTTTTTGAATTTTTTTACTATTTGTTTCAGAATTTTCTTGCCCGAGTCGAGTATGAACGGAATTTGGAATTAAAATTTTTTTCTCTCTTTTTCGGCCTATCTCATACCGTTTTGGCTAAAAATAATGCTGGGAAGAGGTTTTATAATTTTTTGAATTTTGTTACTATATTTTTCAGAATTTTCTTGCCCAGGTCTAATATGAACGGAATTCGGAACTATAATTTTTTTTTCTCTGTTTCGGTCTATCTCATCCCGTTTTGGTTAGAAATAATTCCGGGAAGAGGTTTTACAATTTTTTGAATTTTTTTACTATATTTTTTGGAATTTTCTTGCCCGAGTCGAGTATGAACGGAATTCGGGACTAAAATTTTTTTCACTCTTTTTCGGCCTATCTCATACCGTTTTGGCTAAAAATAATGCAGGGAAGAGGTTTTATGATTTTTTGAATTTTTTCAACTAAATTTATCGGAATTGTCTTTCCCAGCTCGAGTATGAACGGAATTTGGGACTAAAATTTTTTCACTCTTTTCCGGCCTATCTCATACCGTTTTGGCTAAAAATAATGCTGGGAAGAGGTTTTATAATTTTTTGAATTTTTTTATTATATTTTTCGGAATTTTCTTGCCCGGGTCGAGTTTGAACGGAATTCGGGACTAAATGTTTTTTTTTCTCTGTTCCGGCCTATCTCGTCCCGTTCTGGCAAAAAATAATGCCGGAAAGAGGTATTTTAATTTTTTGAATTTTTTTACTATTTTTTTCGAAATTTTCTTGCTTGGGTCGAGTATGAACGGAATTCTGGACTAAAATTTTTTTCTCTCTGTTTCGGCCTATCTCATCCCATTCTGGCAAAAAATAATGCCGGAAAGAGGTATTTTAATGTTTTGAATTTTTTTACTATTTGTTTCAGAATTTTCTTGCCCGAGTCGAGTATGAACGGAATTTGGAATTAAAATTTTTTTCTCTCTTTTTCGGCCTATCTCATACCGTTTTGGCTAAAAATAATGCTGGGAAGAGGTTTTATAATTTTTTGAATTTTGTTACTATATTTTTCAGAATTTTCTTGCCCAGGTCTAATATGAACGGAATTCGGAACTATAATTTTTTTTTCTCTGTTTCGGTCTATCTCATCCCGTTTTGGTTAGAAATAATTCCGGGAAGAGGTTTTACAATTTTTTGAATTTTTTTACTATATTTTTTGGAATTTTCTTGCCCGAGTCGAGTATGAACGGAATTCGGGACTAAAATTTTTTTCACTCTTTTTCGGCCTATCTCATACCGTTTTGGCTAAAAATAATGCAGGGAAGAGGTTTTATGATTTTTTGAATTTTTTCAACTAAATTTATCGGAATTGTCTTTCCCAGCTCGAGTATGAACGGAATTTGGGACTAAAATTTTTTCACTCTTTTCCGGCCTATCTCATACCGTTTTGGCTAAAAATAATGCTGGGAAGAGGTTTTATAATTTTTTGAATTTTTTTATTATATTTTTCGGAATTTTCTTGCCCGGGTCGAGTTTGAACGGAATTCGGGACTAAATGTTTTTTTTTCTCTGTTCCGGCCTATCTCGTCCCGTTCTGGCAAAAAATAATGCCGGAAAGAGGTATTTTAATTTTTTGAATTTTTTTACTATTTTTTTCGAAATTTCTTGCTTGGGTCGAGTATGAACGGAATTCGGGACTAAAATTTTTTTCTCTCTGTTTCGGCCTATCTCATCCCGTTCTGGCAAAAAATAATGCCGGAAAGAGGTATTTTAATTTTTTGAATTTTTTTACTATTTGTTTCAGAATTTTCTTGCCCGAGTCGTGTATGAACGGAATTTGGAATTAAAATTTTTTTCTCTCTTTTTCGGCCTATCTCATACCGTTTTGGCTAAAAATAATGCCGGGGAAGAGGTTTTATAATTTTTTGAATTTTATTACTATATTTTTCGGAATTTTCTTGCCCGAGCCGAGTATGAACGGAATTCGGGACTAAAATTTTTTTCTCTCTTTTTTGGCCTATCTCATCCTGTTTTGGCTAAAAATAATGCCGGGAAGAGATTTTATAATTTTTTGAATTTTGTTTACTATTTTTTTCAGAATTTTCTTTCCCAAGTCGAGTATGAACGGAATTTGGAATTAAAATTTTTTTCTCTCTTTTTCGGCCTATCTCATACCGTTTTGGCCAAAAATAATGCTGGGAAGAAGTTTTATAATTTTTTGAATTTTTTTACTATATTTTTCAGAATTTTCTTGCCCAGGTCTAATATGAACGGAATTCGGAACTATAATTTTTTTTTCTCTGTTTCGGTCTATCTCATCCCGTTTTGGATAGAAATAATACCGGGAAGAGGTTTTATAATTTTTTGGGAAGAGGTTTTATAAAATTTTTTTCATTTTTTGAATTTTTTTACTATTTTTTCTACTAACTTTATCGGAATTGTCTTTCCCAGCTCGAGTATGAACGGAATTCGGGACTAAAATTTTTTCACTCTTTTCCGGCCTATCTCATACTGTTTTGGCTAAAAATAATGCAGGGAAGAGGTTTTATAATTTTTTGAATTTTTTTACTATATTTTTCGGAATTTTCTTGCCCGGGTCGAGTTTGAACGGAATTCGGGACTAAATGTTTTTTTTTCTCTGTTTCGGCCTATCTCATCCCGTTTTGGCAAAAAATAATGCAGGAAAGAGGTATTTTAATTTTTTGAATTTTTTTACTATTTTTTTCGGAATTTTCTTGCTTGGGTCGAGTATGAACGGAATTCGGCGCAAAATTTTTTTTCTCTGTTTTGGCCTATCTCATCCCGTTTTGGTAAAAATAATGCAGGAATTAGAGGTATTTTTATTTTTTGAATTTTTTTACTATTTTTTTCGGAATTTTCTTGCTTGGGTCGAGTATGAACGGAATTCGGGACAAAATTTTTTTTCTCTTTTTCGGCCTATCTCATCCCATTTTGGCTAAAAATAATTCCGGGAAGAGGTTTTATAATTTTTTGAATTTTTTTACTATTTTTTTCGGATTTTTATTTCCCCGGTCGAGTACGAACGGAATTCGGGACTAAAATTTTTGTTTCTCTGTTTTGGCCTATCTCATCCCGTTTTGGCTAAAAATAATGCCGGAAAGAGGTTTTATAATTTTTTTAATTTTTTAACTATTTTTTTCGGAATTTTCTTGCCTGGGTCGATTATGAACGGAATTCGGGACTAAAATTTTGTTTTCTCTTTTACGGCCTATCTCATCCCGTTTTTGCTAAAAATAATGCCAAAAAGAGGTTTTATAAATATTTGAATTTTTTTACTATATTTTTCGGAATTTTCTTGCCCGGGTCGAGTATGAACGGAATTCGGGACTAAAAATTTTTTCTCTCTGTTTCGGCCTATCTCATCCCGTTCTGGCAAAAAATAATGCCGGAAAGAGGTATTTTAATTTTTTGAATTTTTTTACTATTTTTTTCAGAATTTTCTTGCCCGAGTCGAGTATGAACGGAATTTGGAATTAAAATTTTTTTTTCTCTTTTTCGGCCTATCTCATACCGTTATGGCTAAAAATAATGCCGGGAAGAGGTTTTATAATTTTTTGAATTTTATTACTATTTTTTTCGGAATTTTCTTGCCCGAGTCGAGTATGTACGGAATTCGGGACTAAAATTTTTTTCACTCTTTTTCGGCCTATCTCATACCGTTTTGGCTAAAAATAATGCAGGGAAGAGGTTTTATGATTTTTTGAATTTTTTTACTATATTTTTCGGAATTTTCTCTCCCGGGTCGAGTTTGAACGGAATTCGGGACTAAATTGTTTTTTCTCTGTTTCGGCCTATCTCATCCCGTTCTGGAAAAAAATAATGCCGGAAAGAGGTATTTTAATTTTTTGAATTTTTTTACTATTTTTTTCAGAATTTTCTTGCCCAGGTCAAGTATGAACGGAATTCGGGACTTTAATTTTTTTTTCTTTGTTTCGGTCTATCTCACCCCGTTTTGGCTAAAAATATTACCGGGAAGAGGTTTTATAATTTTTTGAATTTTTTTACTATTTTTTTCGGAATTTTCTTCCCTAGATCGAGTATAAACGGAATTCGGGACTAAAATTTTTTTCTCTCTTTTTTGGCCTATCTCATCCCGTTTTGGCTAAAAATAATGCCGGGAAGAGGTTTTATAATTTTTTCAATTTTGTTTACTATTTTTTTCAGAATTTTCTTGCCCGAGTCGAGTATGAACGGAATTTGGAATTAAAATTTTTTTCGCTCTTTTTCGGCCTATCTCATAGTAGTTTTGGCTAAAAATAATGCTGGGAAGAGGTTTTATAATTTTTTGAATTTTTTTACTATATTTTTCAGAATTTTCTTGCCCAGGTCTAATATGAACGGAATTCGGAACTATAATTTTTTTTTCTCTGTTTCGGTCTATCTCATCCCGTTTTGGTTAGAAATAATTCCGGGAAGAGGTTTTACAATTTTTTGAATTTTTTTACTATATTTTTCGGAATTTTCTTGCCCGAGTCGAGTATGAACGGAATTCGGGACTAAAATTTTTTTCACTCTTTTTCGGCCTATCTCATACCGTTTCGGCTAAAAATAATGCAGGGAAGAGGTTTTATGATTTTTTGAATTTTTTTTACTATATTTTTCGGAATTTTCTTGCCCGGGTCGAGTTTGAACGGAATTCGGGACTAAATGTTTTTTTTTCTCTGTTTCGGCCTATCTCGTCCCGTTCTGGCAAAAAATAATGCCGGAAAGAGGTATTTTAATTTTTTGAATTTTTTTACTATTTTTTTCGAAATTTTCTTGCTTGGGTCGAGTATGAACGGAATTCGGGACTAAAATTTTTTTCTCTCTGTTTCGGCCTATCTCATCCCGTTCTGGCAAAAAATAATGCCGGAAAGAGGTATTTTAATTTTTTGAATTTTTTTACTATTTGTTTCAGAATTTTCTTGCCCGAGTCGAGTATGAACGGAATTTGGAATTAAAATTTTTTTCTCTCTTTTTCGGCCTATCTCATACCGTTTTGGCTAAAAATAATGCTGGGAAGAGGTTTTATAATTTTTTGAATTTTTTTACTATATTTTTCAGAATTTTCTTGCCCAGGTCTAATATGAACGGAATTCGGAACTATAATTTTTTTTTTCTCTGTTTCGGTCTATCTCATCCCGTTTTGGTTAGAAATAATTCCGGGAAGAGGTTTTACAATTTTTTGAATTTTTTTACTATATTTTTCGGAATTTTCTTGCCCGAGTCGAGCATGAACGGAATTCGGGACTAAAATTTTTTTCACTCTTTTTCGGCCTATCTCATACCGTTCTGGCTAAAAATAATGCAGGGAAGAGGTTTTATGATTTTTTGAATTTTTTCTACTAAATTTATCGGAATTGTCTTTCCCAGCTCGAGTATGAACGGAATTCGGGACTAAAATTTTTTCACTCTTTTCCGGCCTATCTCATACCGTTGTGGCTAAAAATAATGCTGGGAAGAGGTTTTATAATTTTTTGAATTTTTTTATTATATTTTTCGGAATTTTCTTGCCCGGGTCGAGTTTGAACGGAATTCGGGACTAAATGTTTTTTTTTCTCTGTTCCGGCCTATCTCGTCCCGTTCTGGCAAAAAATAATGCCGGAAAGAGGTATTTTAATTTTTTGAATTTTTTTACTATTTTTTTCGAAATTTTCTTGCTTGGGTCGAGTATGAACGGAATTCTGGACTAAAATTTTTTTCTCTCTGTTTCGGCCTATCTCATCCCATTCTGGCAAAAAATAATGCCGGAAAGAGGTATTTTAATGTTTTGAATTTTTTTACTATTTGTTTCAGAATTTTCTTGCCCGAGTCGAGTATGAACGGAATTTGGAATTAAAATTTTTTTCTCTCTTTTTCGGCCTATCTCATACCGTTTTGGCTAAAAATAATGCTGGGAAGAGGTTTTATAATTTTTTGAATTTTGTTACTATATTTTTCAGAATTTTCTTGCCCAGGTCTAATATGAACGGAATTCGGAACTATAATTTTTTTTTCTCTGTTTCGGTCTATCTCATCCCGTTTTGGTTAGAAATAATTCCGGGAAGAGGTTTTACAATTTTTTGAATTTTTTACTATATTTTTCGGAATTTTCTTGCCCGATCGAGTATGAACGGAATTGGGACTAAAATTTTTTTCACTCTTTTTCGGCCTATCTCATACCGTTTGGCTAAAAATAATGCAGGGAAGAGGTTTTATATTTTTTGAATTTTTTTACTTTTTCGGAATTTCTTTCCCAGTTATGAACGGAATTCGGGACTAAAATTTTTTCACTCTTTTCCGGCCTATCTCATACCGTTTGGCTAAAAATAATCGGGAAGAGGTTTTATAATTTTTTGAATTTTTTTATTATATTTTTCGGAATTTTCTTGCCCGAGTCGAGTATGAACGGAATTCGGGACTAAAATTTTTTTCACTCTTTTTCGGCCTATCTCATACCGTTTTGGCTAAAAATAATGCAGGGAAGAGGTTTTATGATTTTTTGAATTTTTTCAACTAAATTTATCGGAATTGTCTTTCCCAGCTCGAGTATGAACGGAATTTGGGACTAAAATTTTTTCACTCTTTTCCGGCCTATCTCATACCGTTTTGGCTAAAAATAATGCTGGGAAGAGGTTTTATAATTTTTTGAATTTTTTTATTATATTTTTCGGAATTTTCTTGCCCGGGTCGAGTTTGAACGGAATTCGGGACTAAATGTTTTTTTTTCTCTGTTCCGGCCTATCTCGTCCCGTTCTGGCAAAAAATAATGCCGGAAAGAGGTATTTTAATTTTTTGAATTTTTTTACTATTTTTTTCGAAATTTTCTTGCTTGGGTCGAGTATGAACGGAATTCTGGACTAAAATTTTTTTCTCTCTGTTTCGGCCTATCTCATCCCATTCTGGCAAAAAATAATGCCGGAAAGAGGTATTTTAATGTTTTGAATTTTTTTACTATTTGTTTCAGAATTTTCTTGCCCGAGTCGAGTATGAACGGAATTTGGAATTAAAATTTTTTTCTCTCTTTTTCGGCCTATCTCATACCGTTTTGGCTAAAAATATGCTGGGAAAGGTTTTATAATTTTTTGATTTTGTTACTATAATTTTTTTCAGAATTTTCTTGCCCAGGTCTAATATGAACGGAATTCGGAACTATAATTTTTTTTTTCTCTGTTTCGGTCTATCTCATCCCGTTTTGGTTAGAAATAATTCCGGGAAGAGGTTTTACAATTTTTTGAATTTTTTTACTATATTTTTCGGAATTTTCTTGCCCGAGTCGAGCATGAACGGAATTCGGGACTAAAATTTTTTTCACTCTTTTTCGGCCTATCTCATACCGTTCTGGCTAAAAATAATGCAGGGAAGAGGTTTTATGATTTTTTGAATTTTTTCTACTAAATTTATCGGAATTGTCTTTCCCAGCTCGAGTATGAACGGAATTCGGGACTAAAATTTTTTCACTCTTTTCCGGCCTATCTCATACCGTTGTGGCTAAAAATAATGCTGGGAAGAGGTTTTATAATTTTTTGAATTTTTTTATTATATTTTTCGGAATTTTCTTGCCCGGGTCGAGTTTGAACGGAATTCGGGACTAAATGTTTTTTTTTCTCTGTTCCGGCCTATCTCGTCCCGTTCTGGCAAAAAATAATGCCGGAAAGAGGTATTTTAATTTTTTGAATTTTTTTACTATTTTTTTCGAAATTTCTTGCTTGGGTCGAGTATGAACGGAATTCGGGACTAAAATTTTTTTCTCTCTGTTTCGGCCTATCTCATCCCGTTCTGGCAAAAAATAATGCCGGAAAGAGGTATTTTAATTTTTTGAATTTTTTTACTATTTGTTTCAGAATTTTCTTGCCCGAGTCGTGTATGAACGGAATTTGGAATTAAAATTTTTTTCTCTCTTTTTCGGCCTATCTCATACCGTTTTGGCTAAAAATAATGCCGGGGAAGAGGTTTTATAATTTTTTGAATTTTATTACTATATTTTTCGGAATTTTCTTGCCCGAGCCGAGTATGAACGGAATTCGGGACTAAAATTTTTTTCTCTCTTTTTTGGCCTATCTCATCCTGTTTTGGCTAAAAATAATGCCGGGAAGAGATTTTATAATTTTTTGAATTTTGTTTACTATTTTTTTCAGAATTTTCTTTCCCAAGTCGAGTATGAACGGAATTTGGAATTAAAATTTTTTTCTCTCTTTTTCGGCCTATCTCATACCGTTTTGGCCAAAAATAATGCTGGGAAGAAGTTTTATAATTTTTTGAATTTTTTTACTATATTTTTCAGAATTTTCTTGCCCAGGTCTAATTATGAACGGAATTTCGGAACTAATATTTTTTTTTCTCTGTTCGTCTATCTCATCCCGTTTGGTAGAAATAATACCGGAAGAGGTTTTCTATAATTTTTGAATTTTTTTAACTATTTAGATTTTTCGGGAATTTTCTTGCCCGAGTCGAGTATGAACGGAATTCGGGACTAAATTTTTTCACTCTTTTTCGGCCTATCTTCATTAACCGTTTTTGGATTTAAAATAATGCAGGAAGAGGTTTATGATTTTTGAATTTTTTCACTAACTTTATCGGAATTGTTCTTTCCCAGCTCGAGTTATGAACGGTATATTCGGGACTAAAAATTTTTTCACTTCTTTTTCCGGCCATCTCCATTACTGTTTTGGCTAAAAATATGCAGGGAAAGGTTTTATAATTTTTTTTTGAATTTTTTTACTATATTTTTTCGGATTTTCTTGCCGGGTCGAGTTTGAATTCGGGAATTCGGGACTAAATGTTTTTTTTTCTCTGTTTCGGCCTATCTCGTCCCGTTCTGGCAAAAAATAATGTCGGAAAGAGGTATTTTAATTTTTTGAATTTTTTTACTATTTTTTTCGGAATTTTCTTGCTTGAGTTGAGTATGAACGGAATTCGGCGCAAAATTTTTTCTCTCTGTTTTGGCCTATCTCATCCCGTTTTGGTAAAAATAATGCAGGAATTAGAGGTATTTTTATTTTTTGAATTTTTTTACTATTTTTTTCGGAATTTTCTTGCTTGGGTCGAGTATGAACGGAAATCGGGACAAAATTTTTTTTCTCTTTTTCGGCCTGTCTCATCCCATTTTGGCTAAAAATAATTCCGGGAAGAGGTTTTATAATTTTTTGAATTTTTTTACTATTTTTTTCGGATTTTTATTTCCCCGGTCGAGTACGAACGGAATTCGGGACTAAAATTTTTGTTTCTCTGTTTTGGCCTATCTCATCCCGTTTTGGCTAAAAATAATGCCGGAAAGAGGTTTTATAATTTTTTTAATTTTTTAACTATTTTTTTCGGAATTTTCTTGCCTGGGTCGATTATGAACGGAATTCGGGACTAAAATTTTGTTTTCTCTTTTACGGCCTATCTCATCCCGTTTTTGCTAAAAATAATGCCAAAAAGAGGTTTTATAAATATTTGAATTTTTTTGCTATATTTTTCGGAATTTTCTTGCCCGGGTCGAGTATGAACGGAATTCGGGACTAAAATTTTTTTCTCTCTGTTTCGGCCTATCTCATCCCGTTCTGGCAAAAAATAATGCCGGGAAGAGGTATTTTAATTTTTTGAATTTTTTTACTATTTTTTTTTCAGAATTTTTAGCCCGAGTCGAGTATGAACGGAAATTTGGGAATTAAAAATTTTTTTTTCTCTTTTTCGGGCCTATCTCATTTACCGTTATGGCTAAAGATATGCCGGGAAGGGTTTTATATTTTTTGATTTTAATATATTTTTCAGAATTTTCTTTCCCGGGTCGAGTTTGAACGGAATTCGGGACTAAATTTTTTTTTCTCTGTTTCGGCTTATCTCATCCCGTTCTGGAAAAAAAATAATGCCGGAAAGAGGTATTTTAATTTTTTGAATTTTTTTACTATTTTATTCAGAATTTTCTTGCCCGGGTCAAGTATGAACGGAATTCGGGACTTTAATTTTTTTTTCTTTGTTTCGGTCTATCTCACCCCGTTTTGGCTAAAAATATTACCGGGAAGAGGTTTTATAATTTTTTGAATTTTTTTACTATTTTTTTCGGAATTTTCTTCCCTGGATCGAGTATGAACGGAATTCGGGACTAAAATTTTTTTCTCTTTTTTGGCCTATCTCATCCCGTTTTGGCTAAAAATAATGCCGGGAAGAGGTTTTATAATTTTTTGAATTTTGTTTACTATTTTTTTCAGAATTTTCTTGCCCGAGTCGAGTATGAACGGAATTTTGAATTAAAATTTTTTTCTCTCTTTTTCGGCCTATCTCATACCGTTTTGGCTAAAAATAATGCTGGGAAGAGGTTTTATAATTTTTTGAATTTTTTTACTATATTTTTCAGAATTTTCTTGCCCAGGTCTAATATGAACGGAATTCGGAACTATAATTTTTTTTTCTCTGTTTCGGTCTATCTCATCCCGTTTTGGTTAGAAATAATTCCGGGAAGAGGTTTTACAATTTTTTGAATTTTTTTACTATATTTTTCGGAATTTTCTTGCCCGAGTCGAGTATGAACGGAATTCGGGACTAAAATTTTTTTCACTCTTTTTCGGCCTATCTCATACCGTTTTGGCTAAAAATAATGCAGGGAAGAGGTTTTATGATTTTTTGAATTTTTTTTACAAACTTTATCGGAATTGTCTTTCCCAGCTCGAGTATGAACGGAATTCGGGACTAAAATTTTTTCACTCTTTTCCGGCCTATCTCATACTGTTTTGGCTAGAAATAATGCAGGGAAGAGGTTTTATAATTTTTTGAATTTTTTTACCATATTTTTCGGAATTTTCTTGCCCGGGTCGAGTTTGAACGGAATTCGGGACTAAATGTTTTTTTTTCTCTGTTTCGGCCTATCTCGTCCCGTTCCGGCAAAAAATAATGCCGGAAAGAGGTATTTTAATTTTTTGAATTTTTTTACTATTTTTTTCGAAATTTTCTTGCTTGGTCGAGTATGAACGGAATTCGGGACTAAAATTTTTTTCTCTCTGTTTCGGCCTATCTCATCCCGTTCTGGCAAAAAATAATGCCGGAAAGAGGTATTTTAATTTTTTGAATTTTTTTACTATTTGTTTCAGAATTTTCTTGCCCGAGTCGAGTATGAACGGAATTTGGAATTAAAATTTTTTTCTCTCTTTTTCGGCCTATCTCATACCGTTTTGCCTAAAAATAATGCTGGGAAGAGGTTTTATAATTTTTTGAATTTTTTTACTATATTTTTCAGAATTTTCTTGCCCAGGTCTAATATCAACGGAATTCGGAACTATAATTTTTTTTTTTCTCTGTTTCGGTCTATCTCATCCCGTTTTGGTTAGAAATAATTCCGGGAAGAGGTTTTACAATTTTTTGAATTTTTTTACTATATTTTTCGGAATTTTCTTGCCCGAGTCGAGTATGAACGGAATTCGGGACTAAAATTTTTTTCACTCTTTTTCGGCCTATCTCATAACGTTTTGGCTAAAAATAATGCAGGGAAGAGGTTTTATGATTTTTTGAATTTTTTCTACTAACTTTATCGGAATTGTCTTTCCCAGCTCGAGTATGAACGGAATTCGGGACTAAAATTTTTTCACTCTTTTCCGGCCTATCTCATACCGTTTTGGCAAAAAATAATGCTGGGAAGAGGTTTTATAATTTTTTGAATTTTTTTATTATATTTTTCGGAATTTTCTTGCCCGAGTCGAGTTTGAACGGAATTCGGGACTAAATGTTTTTTTTTCTCTGTTTCGGCCTATCTCGTCCCGTTCTGGCAAAAAATAATGCCGGAAAGAGGTATTTTAATTTTTTGAATTTTTTTACTATTTTTTTCGAAATTTTCTTGCTTGGGTCGAGTATGAACGGAATTCGGGACTAAAATTTTTTTCTCTCTGTTTCGGCCTATCTCATCCCGTTCTGGCAAGAAATAATGCCGGAAAGAGGTATTTTAATTTTTTGAATTTTTTTACTATTTGTTTCAGAATTTTCTTGCCCGAGTCGTGTATGAACGGAATTTGGAATTAAAATTTTTTTCTCTCTTTTTCAGCCTATCTCATACCGTTTTGGCTAAAAATAATGCCGGGAAGAGGTTTTATAATTTTTTGAATTTTATTACTATATTTTTCGGAATTTTCTTGCCCGAGCCGAGTATGAACGGAATTCGGGACTAAAATTTTTTTCTCTCTTTTTTGACCTATCTCATCCCGTTTTGGCTAAAAATAATGCCGGGAAGAGATTTTACAATTTTTTGAATTTTGTTTACTATTTTTTTCAGAATTTTCTTGCCCAAGTCGAGTATGAACGGAATTTGGAATTAAAATTTTTTTCTCTCTTTTTCGGCCTATCTCATACCGTTTTGGCTAAAAATAATGCTGGGAAGAAGTTTTATAATTTTTTGAATTTTTTTACTATATTTTTCAGAATTTTCTTGCCCAGGTCTAATAAGAACGGAATTCGGAACTATAATTTTTTTTTCTCTGTTTCGGTCTATCTCATCCCGTTTTGGATAGAAATAATACCGGGAAGGGGTTTTATAATTTTTTGAATTTTTTTACTATATTTTTCGGAATTTTCTTGCCCGAGTCGAGTATGAACGGAATTCGGGACTAAAATTTTTTTCACTCTTTTTCGGCCTATCTCATACCGTTTTGGCTAAAAATAATGCAGGGAAGAGGTTTTATGATTTTTTGAATTTTTTTTACAAACTTTATCGGAATTGTCTTTCCCAGCTCGAGTATGAACGGAATTCGGGACTAAAATTTTTTCACTCTTTTCCGGCCTATCTCATACTGTTTTGGCTAAGAATAATGCAGGGAAGAGGTTTTATAATTTTTTGAATTTTTTTACTATATTTTTCGGAATTTTCTTGCCCGGGTCGAGTTTGAACGGAATTCGGGACTAAATGTTTTTTTTTCTCTGTTTCGGCCTATCTCGTCCCGTTCTGCCAAAAAATAATGCCGGAAAGAGGTATTTTAATTTTTTGAATTTTTTTACTATTTTTTTCGAAATTTTCTTGCTTGGGTCGAGTATGAACGGAATTCCGGACTAAAATTTTTTTCTCTCTGTTTCGGCCTATCTCATCCCGTTCTGGCAAAAAATAATGCCGGAAAGAGGTATTTTAATTTTTTGAATTTTTTTACTATTTGTTTCATAATTTTCTTGCCCGAGTCGAGTATGAACGGAATTTGGAATTAAAATTTTTTCTCTCTTTTTCGGCCTATCTCATACCGTTTTGGCTAAAAATAATGCTGGGAAGAGGTTTTATAATTTTTTGAATTTTTTTACTATATTTTTCAGAATTTTCTTGCCCAGGTTAATATGAACGGAATTCGGATTTTTTTTTCTGTTTCGGTCTATCTCATCGTTTGGTTAGAAATAATCCGGAGAGGTTTACAATTTTTTGAATTTTTTTACTATATTTTTCGGAATTTTCTTGCCCGAGTCGAGTATGAACGGAATTCGGGACTAAAATTTTTTTCACTCTTTTTCGGCCTATCTCATACCGTTTTGGCTAAAAATAATGCAGGGAAGAGGTTTTATGATTTTTTGAATTTTTTTACTAACTTTATCGGAATTGTCTTTCCCAGCTCGAGTATGAACGGAATTCGGGACTAAAATTTTTTCACTCTTTTCCGGCCTATCTCATACCGTTTTGGCTAAAAATAATGCTGGGAAGAGGTTTTATAATTTTTTGAATTTTTTTATTATATTTTTCGGAATTTTCTTGCCCGGGTCGAGTTTGAACGGAATTCGGGACTAAATGTTTTTTTTTCTCTGTTTCGGCCTATCTCGTCCCGTTCTGGCAAAAAATAATGCCGGAAAGAGGTATTTTAATTTTTTGAATTTTTTTACTATTTTTTTCGGAATTTTCTTGCTTGGGTCGAGTATGAACGGAATTCGGGACTAAAATTTTTTTCTCTCTGTTTCGGCCTATCTCATCCCGTTCTGGCAAAAAATAATGCCGGAAAGAGGTATTTTAATTTTTTGAATTTTTTTACTATTTTTTTCAGAATTTTCTTGCCCGAGTCGTGTATGAACGGAATTTGGAATTAAAATTTTTTTCTCTCTTTTTCGGCCTATCTCATACCGTTTTGGCTAAAAATAATGCCGGGAAGAGGTTTTATAATTTTTTGAATTTTATTACTATATTTTTCGGAATTTTCTTGCCCGAGCCGAGTATGAACGGAATTCGGGACTAAAATTTTTTTCTCTCTTTTTTGGCCTATCTCATCCCGTTTTGGCTAAAAATAATGCCGGGAAGAGATTTTATAATTTTTTGAATTTTGTTTACTATTTTTTTCAGAATTTTCTTGCCCAAGTCGAGTATGAACGGAATTTGGAATTAAAATTTTTTTCTCTCTTTTTCGGCCTATCTCATACCGTTTTGGCTAAAAATAATGCTGGGAAGAAGTTTTATAATTTTTTGAATTTTTTTACTATATTTTTCAGAATTTTCTTGCCCAGGTCTAATATGAACGGAATTCGGAACTATAATTTTTTTTTCTCTGTTTCGGTCTATCTCATCCCGTTTTGGTTAGAAATAATTCCGGGAAGAGGTTTTACAATTTTTTGAATTTTTTTACTATATTTTTCGGAATTTTCTTGCCCGAGTCGAGTATGAACGGAATTCGGGACTAAAATTTTTTTCACTCTTTTTCGGCCTATCTCATACCGTTTTGGCTAAAAATAATGCAGGGAAGAGGTTTTATGATTTTTTGAATTTTTTTTACAAACTTTATCGGAATTGTCTTTCCCAGCTCGAGTATGAACGGAATTCGGGACTAAAATTTTTTCACTCTTTTCCGGCCTATCTCATACTGTTTTGGCTAAGAATAATGCAGGGAAGAGGTTTTATAATTTTTTGAATTTTTTTACTATATTTTTCGGAATTTTCTTGCCCGGGTCGAGTTTGAACGGAATTCGGGACTAAATGTTTTTTTTTCTCTGTTTCGGCCTATCTCGTCCCGTTCTGCCAAAAAATAATGCCGGAAAGAGGTATTTTAATTTTTTGAATTTTTTTACTATTTTTTTCGAAATTTTCTTGCTTGGGTCGAGTATGAACGGAATTCCGGACTAAAATTTTTTTCTCTCTGTTTCGGCCTATCTCATCCCGTTCTGGCAAAAAATAATGCCGGAAAGAGGTATTTTAATTTTTTGAATTTTTTTACTATTTGTTTCATAATTTTCTTGCCCGAGTCGAGTATGAACGGAATTTGGAATTAAAATTTTTTTCTCTCTTTTTCGGCCTATCTCATACCGTTTTGGCTAAAAATAATGCTGGGAAGAGGTTTTATAATTTTTTGAATTTTTTTACTATATTTTTCAGAATTTTCTTGCCCAGGTCTAATATGAACGGAATTCGGAACTATAATTTTTTTTTCTCTGTTTCGGTCTATCTCATCCCGTTTTGGTTAGAAATAATTCCGGGAAGAGGTTTTACAATTTTTTGAATTTTTTTACTATATTTTTCGGAATTTTCTTGCCCGAGTCGAGTATGAACGGAATTCGGGACTAAAATTTTTTTCACTCTTTTTCGGCCTATCTCATACCGTTTTGGCTAAAAATAATGCAGGGAAGATGTTTTATGATTTTTTGAATTTTTTCTACTAACTTTATCGGAATTGTCTTTCCCAGCTCGAGTATGAACGGAATTCGGGACTAAAATTTTTTCACTCTTTTCCGGCCTATCTCATACCGTTTTGGCTAAAAATAATGCTGGGAAGAGGTTTTATAATTTTTTGAATTTATTATATTTTTCGGAATTTTCTTGCCCGGGTCGAGTTTGAACGGAATTCGGGACTAAATGTTTTTTTTTCTCTGTTTCGGCCTATCTCGTCCCGTTCTGGCAAAAAATAATGCCGGAAAGAGGTATTTTAATTTTTTGAATTTTTTTACTATTTTTTTCGAAATTTTCTTGCTTGGGTCGAGTATGAACGGAATTCGGGACTAAAATTTTTTTCTCTCTGTTTCGGCCTATCTCATCCCGTTCTGGCAAGAAATAATGCCGGAAAGAGGTATTTTAATTTTTTGAATTTTTTTACTATTTGTTTCAGAATTTTCTTGCCCGAGTCGTGTATGAACGGAATTTGGAATTAAAATTTTTTTCTCTCTTTTTCGGCCTATCTCATACCGTTTTGGCTAAAAAAAAATGCCGGGAAGAGGTTTTATAATTTTTTGAATTTTATTACTATATTTTTCGGAATTTTCTTGCCCGAGCCGAGTATGAACGGAATTCGGGACTAAAATTTTTTTCTCTCTTTTTTGGCCTATCTCATCCCGTTTTGGCTAAAAATAGTGCCGGGAAGAGATTTTATAATTTTTTGAATTTTGTTTACTATTTTTTTCAGAATTTTCTTGCCCAAGTCGAGTATGAACGGAATTTGGAATTAAAATTTTTTTCTCTCTTTTTCGGCCTATCTCATACCGTTTTGGCTAAAAATAATGCTGGGAAGAAGTTTTATAATTTTTTGAATTTTTTTACTATATTTTTCAGAATTTTCTTGCCCAGGTCTAATATGAACGGAATTCGGAACTATAATTTTTTTTTCTCTGTTTCGGTCTATCTCATCCCGTTTTGGATAGAAATAATACCGGGAAGAGGTTTTATAATTTTTTGAATTTTTTTACTATATTTTTCGGAATTTTCTTGCCCGGGTCGAGTATGAACGGAATTCGGGACTAAAATTTTTTTCACTCTTTTTCGGCCTATCTCATACTGTTTTGGCTAAAAATAATGCAGGGAAGAGGTTTTATGATTTTTTGAATTTTTTCTACTAACTTTATCGGAATTGTCTTTCCCAGCTCGAGTATGAACGGAATTCGGGACTAAAATTTTTTCACTCTTTTCCGGCCTATCTCATACTGTTTTGGCTAAAAATAATGCAGGGAAGAGGTTTTATAATTTTTTGAATTTTTTTACTATATTTTTCGGAATTTTCTTGCCCGGGTCGAGTTTGAACGGAATTCGGGACTAAATGTTTTTTTTTCTCTGTTTCGGCCTATCTCGTCCCGTTCTGGCAAAAAATAATGCCGGAAAGAGGTATTTTAATTTTTTGAATTTTTTTACTATTTTTTTCGGAATTTTCTTGCTTGGGTCGAGTATGAACGGAATTCGCGCAAAATTTTTTTCTCTGTTTTGGCCTATCTCATCCGTTTTGGTAAAAATAATGCAGGAAATTAGATATTTTTATTTTTTGAATTTTTTTACTATTTTTTCGGAATTTTCTTGCTTGGGTCGAGTATGAACGGAATTCGGGACAAAATTTTTTTTCTCTTTTTCGGCCTATCTCATCCCATTTTGGCTAAAAATAATTCCGGGAAGAGGTTTTATAATTTTTTGAATTTTTTTACTATTTTTTTCGGATTTTTATTTCCCGGTCGAGTACGAACGGAATTCGGGACTAAAATTTTTGTTTCTTTGTTTTGGCCTATCTCATCCCGTTTTGGCTAAAAATAATGCCGGAAAGAGGTTTTATAATTTTTTTAATTTTTTAACTATTTTTTTCGGAAATTTTTCTTTTGCTCTGGTTTTTGTCGAATTTTTATGAACGGAATTCGGGACTAAAAATTTTTTCTCTCTGTTTCGGCCTATCTCATCCCGTTCTGGCAAAAAATAATGCCGGAAAGAGGTATTTTAATTTTTTGAATTTTTTTACTATTTTTTTCAGAATTTTCTTGCCCGAGTCGAGTATGAACGGAATTTGGAATTAAAATTTTTTTCTCTCTTTTTCGGCCTATCTCATACCGTTATGGAATTGCTGGAAATATAATTTGCCGGGAACTCTCTTTTTCGGCCTATCTCATACCGTTATGGCTAAAAATAATGCCGGGAAGATGTTTTATAATTTTTGAATTTATTACTATTTTTTTCGGAATTTTCTTGCCCGAGTCGAGTATGTACGGAATTCGGGACTAAAAATTTTTTCACTCTTTTTCGGCCTATCTCATACCGTTTTGGCTAAAAATAATGCAGGGAAGAGGTTTTATGATTTTTTGAATTTTTTTACTATATTTTTCGGAATTTTCTTTCCCGGGTCGAGTTTGAACGGAATTCGGGACTAAATTTTTTTTCTCTGTTTCGGCCTATCTCATCCCGTTCTGGAAAAAAATAATGCCGGAAAGAGGTATTTTAATTTTTTGAATTTTTTTACTATTTTTTTCAGAATTTTCTTGCCCGGGTCAAGTATGAACGGAATTCGGGACTTTAATTTTTTTTTCTTTGTTTCGGTCTATCTCACCCCGTTTTGGCTAAAAATATTACCGGGAAGAGGTTTTATAATTTTTTGAATTTTTTTACTATTTTTTTCGGAATTTTCTTCCCTGGATCGAGTATGAACGGAATTCGGGACTAAAATTTTTTTCTCTCTTTTTTGGCCTATCTCATCCCGTTTTGGCTAAAAATAATGCCGGGAAGAGGTTTTATAATTTTTTGAATTTTGTTTACTATTTTTTTCAGAATTTTCTTGCCCGAGTCGAGTATGAACGGAATTTGGAATTAAAATTTTTTTCTCTCTTTTTCGGCCTATCTCATACCGTTTTGGCTAAAAATAATGCTGGGAAGAGGTTTTATAATTTTTTGAATTTTTTTACTATATTTTTCAGAATTTTCTTGCCCAGGTCTAATATGAACGGAATTCGGAACTATAATTTTTTTTTCTCTGTTTCGGTCTATCTCATCCCGTTTTGGTTAGAAATAATTCCGGGAAGAGGTTTTACAATTTTTTGAATTTTTTTACTATATTTTTCGGAATTTTCTTGCCCGAGTCGAGTATGAACGGAATTCGGGACTAAAATTTTTTTCACTCTTTTTCGGCCTATCTCATACCGTTTTGGCTAAAAATAATGCAGGGAAGAGGTTTTATGATTTTTTGAATTTTTTTTACTAACTTTATCGGAATTGTCTTTCCCAGCTCGAGTATGAACGGAATTCGGGACTAAAATTTTTTCACTCTTTTCCGGCCTATCTCATACTGTTTTGGCTAAAAATAATGCAGGGAAGAGGTTTTATAATTTTTTGAATTTTTTTACTTATTATATTTTTCGGAATTTTCTTGCCCGGGTCGAGTTTGAACGGAATTCGGGACTAAATGTTTTTTTTTCTCTGTTTCGGCCTATCTCGTCCCGTTCTGGCAAAAAATAATGCCGGAAAGAGGTATTTTAATTTTTTGAATTTTTTTACTATTTTTTTCGAAATTTTCTTGCTTGGGTCGGACATAAAATTTTTTTCTCTCTGTTTCGGCCTTATCTCATCCCGTTCTGCAAAAATAATGCCGGAAAGAGGTATTTTAATTTTTTGAATTCTTTTTTACTATCAATGTTTCAGAATTTTCTTGCCCGAGTCGAGTCATGAACGGAATTTGGAATTAAAATTTTTTCTCTCTTTTTTCGGCCCTATTCTCATTACCGTTTTGAGCTAATAAATATGCTGGGAAGAGTTTTAAATTTTTTTGAATTTTTTTATTATATTTTTTCAGAATTTCTTTGCAGTTCTAATATGAACGGAATCGGAACTATAATTTTTTTTTCCTCTGTTCGGTCTATCTGATCCCGTTTGCGTTGAATAATTCCGGGAAGAGGTTTTACAATTTTTTGAATTTTTTACTATATTTTTCGGAATTATTCTTGGGCCTCGAGTCGAGTTATGAACGGAATCGGACTAAATTTTTTCACTCTTTCGGCTATCATCATACCTTTTTAGCAAAAATAATGCAGGGGAAGAGGTTTTTATTGATTTTTTGAATTTTTCTACTAACTTTATCGGAAGAATTCGTCTTTTCCCAGCTCGGTATGACGGAATTCGGGACTAAAATTTTTTCACTCTTTTCCGGCCTATCTCATACCGTTTTGGCTAAAAATAATGCTGGGAAGAGGTTTTATAATTTTTTGAATTTTTTTATTATATTTTTCGGAATTCTCTTGCCCAGGTCGAGTTTGAACGGAATTCGGGACTAAATGTTTTTTTTTCTCTGTTTCGGCCTATCTCGTCCCGTTCTGGCAAAAAATAATGCCGGAAAGAGGTATTTTAATTTTTTGAATTTTTTTACTATTTTTTTCGAAATTTTCTTGCTTGGGTCGAGTATGAACGGAATTCGGGACTAAAATTTTTTTCTCTCTGTTTCGGCCTATCTCATCCCGTTCTGGCAAAAAATAATGCCGGAAAGAGGTATTTTAATTTTTTGAATTTTTTTACTATTTGTCTCAGAATTTTCTTGCCCGAGTCGTGTATGAACGGAATTTGGAATTAAAATTTTTTTCTCTCTTTTTCGGCCTATCTCATACCGTTTTGGCTAAAAATAATGCCGGGAAGAGGTTTTATAATTTTTTGAATTTTATTACTATATTTTTCGGAATTTTCTTGCCCGAGCCGAGTATCAACGGAATTCGGGACTAAAATTTTTTTCCCTCTTTTTTGGCCTATCTCATCCCGTTTTGGCTAAAAATAATGCCGGGAAGAGATTTTATAATTTTTTCAATTTTGTTTACTATTTTTTTCAGAATTTTCTTGCCCGAGTCGAGTATGAACGGAATTTGGAATTAAAATTTTTTTCTCTCTTTTTCGGCCTATCTCATACCGTTTTGGCTAAAAATAATGCTGGGAAGAAGTTTTATAATTTTTTGAATTTTTTTACTATATTTTTCAGAATTTTCTTGCCCAGGTCTAATAAGAACGGAATTCGGAACTATAATTTTTTTTTCTCTGTTTCGGTCTATCTCATCCCGTTTTGGATAGAAATAATACCGGGAAGGGGTTTTATAATTTTTTGAATTTTTTTACTATATTTTTCGGAATTTTCTTGCCCGAGTCGAGTATGAACGGAATTCGGGACTAAAATTTTTTTCACTCTTTTTCGGCCTATCTCATACCGTTTTGGCTAAAAATAATGCAGGGAAGAGGTTTTATGATTTTTTGAATTTTTTTTACTAACTTTATCGGAATTGTCTTTCCCAGCTCGAGTATGAACGGAATTCGGGACTAAAATTTTTTCACTCTTTTCCGGCCTATCTCATACCGTTTTGGCTAGAAATAATGCAGGGAAGAGGTTTTATAATTTTTTGAATTTTTTTATTATATTTTTCGGAATTTTCTTGCCCGGGTCGAGTTTGAACGGAATTCGGGACTAAATTCTTTTTTTCTCTGTTTCTGCCTATCTCATCCCGTTCTGGCAAAAAATAATGCCGGAAAGAGGTTTTTAATTTTTTGAATTTTTTTACTATTTTTCGGACTCTTTACCTTGCTTGGGTCGAGTTATGGAACGGAATCGCGCAGAAAATTTTTTTCTGTTTTGGCCTTATCTTCATTTCCCTCGTTTTGGTAAAATAATGCAGGAATTAGAGGTATTTTTATTTTTTTGAATTTTTTTACTATTTTTTTCGGAATTTTCTTGCTTGGGTCGAGTATGAACGGAATTCGGGACAAAATTTTTTTTCTCTTTTTCGGCCTATCTCATCCTATTTTGGCTAAAAATAATTCCGGGAAGAGGTTTTATAATTTTTTGAATTTTTTTACTATTTTTTTCGGATATTTTTTTCCCCGGTCGAGTACGAACGGAATTCGGGACTAAAATTTTTGTTTCTCTGTTTTGGCCTATCTCATCCCGTTTTGGCTAAAAATAATGCCGGAAAGAGGTTTTATAATTTTTTTAATTTTTTAACTATTTTTTTCGGAATTTTCTTGCCTGGGTCGATTATGAACGGAATTCGGGACTAAAATTTTGTTTTCTCTTTTACGGCCTATCTCATCCCGTTTTTGCTAAAAATAATGCCAAAAAGAGGTTTTATAAATATTTGAATTTTTTTACTATATTTTTCGGAATTTTCTTGCCCGGGTCGAGCATAAACGGAATTCGGGACTAAAAATTTTTTCTCTCTGTTTCGGCCTATCTCATCCCGTTCTGGCAAAAAATAATGCCGGAAAGAGGTATTTTAATTTTTTAAATTTTTTTACTATTTTTTTCAGAATTTTCTTGCCCGAGTCGAGTATGAACGGAATTTGGAATTAAAATTTTTTTCTCTCTTTTTCGGCCTATCTCATACCGTTATGGCTAAAAATAATGCCGGGAAGAGGTTTTATAAATTTTTGAATTTTATTACTATTTTTTTCGGAATTTTCTTGCCCGAGTCGAGTATGTACGGAATTCGGGACTAAAATTTTTTTCACTCTTTTTCGGCCTATCTCATACCGTTTTGGCTAAAAATAATGCAGGGAAGAGGTTTTATGGTTTTTTGAATTTTTTTACTATATTTTTCGTAATTTTCTTTCCCGGGTCGAGTTTGAACGGAATTCGGGACTAAATTTTTTTTTCTCTGTTTCGGCCTATCTCATCCCGTTCTGGAAAAAAATAATGCCGGAAAGAGGTATTTTAATTTTTTGAATTTTTTTACTATTTTTTTCAGAATTTTCTTGCCCGGGTCAAGTATGAACGGAATTCGGGACTTTAATTTTTTTTTCTTTGTTTCGGTCTATCTCACCCCGTTTTGGCTAAAAATATTACCGGGAAGAGGTTTTATAATTTTTTGAATTTTTTTACTATTTTTTTCGGAATTTTCTTCCCTGGATCGAGTATAAACGGAATTCGGGACTAAAATTTTTTTCTCTCTTTTTTGGCCTATCTCATCCCGTTTTGGCTAAAAATAATGCCGGGAAGAGGTTTTATAATTTTTTGAATTTTTTTTACTATTTTTTTCAGAATTTTCTTGCCCGAGTCGAGCATGAACGGAATTTGGAATTAAAATTTTTCTCTCTCTTTTTCGGCCTATCTCACACCGTTTTGGCTAAAAATAATGCTGGGAAGAGGTTTTATAATTTTTTGAATTTTTTTACTATATTTTTCAGAATTTTCTTGCCCAGGTCTAATATGAACGGAATTCGGGATTATAATTTTTTTTTCTCTGTTTCGGTCTATCTCATCCCGTTTTGGTTAGAAATAATTCCGGGAAGAGGTTTTACAGTTTTTTGAATTTTTTTACTATATTTTTCGGGAATTTTTCTTGCCCGAGGTCGAGTATGTACGGAATTCGGGACTAAAATTTTTTTCACTCTTTTTCGGCCTATCTCATACCGTTTTGGCTAAAAATAATGCAGGGAAGAGGTTTTATGATTTTTTGAATTTTATTACTATATTTTTAGGAATTTTCTTTCCCGGGTCGAGTTTGAACGGAATTCGGGACTAAATTTTTTTTTCTCTGTTTCGGCCTATCTCATCCCGTTCTGGAAAAAAATAATGCCGGAAAGAGGTATTTTAATTTTTTGAATTTTTTTACTATTTTTTTCAGAATTTTCTTGCCCGGGTCAAGTATGAACGGAATTCGGGACTTTAATTTTTTTTTCTTTGTTTCAGTCTATCTCACCCCGTTTTGGCTAAAAATATTACCGGGAAGAGGTTTTATAATTTTTTGAATTTTTTTACTATTTTTTTCGGAATTTTCTTCCCTGGATCGAGTATGAACGGAATTCGGGACTAAAATTTTTTTCTCTCTTTTTTGGCCTATCTCATCCCGTTTTGGCTAAAAATAATGCCGGGAAGAGGTTTTATAATTTTTTGAATTTTGTTTACTATTTTTTTCAGAATTTTCTTGCCGAGTCGAGTATGAACGGAATTTGGAATTAAAATTTTTTTCTCTCTTTTTCGGCCTATCTCATACCGTTTTGGCTAAAAATAATGCTGGGAAGAGGTTTTATAATTTTTTGAATTTTTTTACTATATTTTTCAGAATTTTCTTGCCCAGGTCTAATATGAACGGAATTCGGAACTATAATTTTTTTTTCTCTGTTTCGGTCTATCTCATCCCGTTTTGGTTAGAAATAATTCCGGGAAGAGGTTTTACAATTTTTTGAATTTTTTTACTATATTTTTCGGAATTTTCTTGCCCGAGTCGAGTATGAACGGAATTCGGGACTAAAATTTTTTTCACTCTTTTTCGGCCTATCTCATACCGTTTTGGCTAAAAATAATGCAGGGAAGAGGTTTTATGATTTTTTGAATTTTTTTTACAAACTTTATCGGAATTGTCTTTCCCAGCTCGAGTATGAACGGAATTCGGGACTAAAATTTTTTCACTCTTTTCCGGCCTATCTCATACTGTTTTGGCTAAAAATAATGCAGGGAAGAGGTTTTATAATTTTTTGAATTTTTTTACTATATTTTTCGGAATTTTCTTGCCCGGGTCGAGTTTGAACGGAATTCGGGACTAAATGTTTTTTTTTCTCTGTTTCGGCCTATCTCGTCCCGTTCTGGCAAAAAATAATGCCGGAAAGAGGTATTTTAATTTTTTGAATTTTTTTACTATTTTTTTCGAAATTTTCTTGCTTGGGTCGAGTATGAACGGAATTCGGGACTAAAATTTTTTTCTCTCTGTTTCGGCCTATCTCATCCCGTTCTGGCAAAAAATAATGCCGGAAAGAGGTATTTTAATTTTTTGAATTTTTTTACTATTTGTTTCAGAATTTTCTTGCCCGAGTCGAGTATGAACGGAATTTGGAATTAAAATTTTTTTCTCTCTTTTTCGGCCTATCTCATACCGTTTTGGCTAAAAATAATGCTGGGAAGAGGTTTTATAATTTTTTGAATTTTTTTACTATATTTTTCAGAATTTTCTTGCCCAGGTCTAATATGAACGGAATTCGGAACTATAATTTTTTTTTCTCTGTTTCGGTCTATCTCATCCCGTTTTGGTTAGAAATAATTCCGGGAAGAGGTTTTACAATTTTTTGAATTTTTTTACTATATTTTTCGGAATTTTCTTGCCCGAGTCGAGTATGAACGGAATTCGGGACTAAAATTTTTTTCACTCTTTTTCGGCCTATCTCATACCGTTTTGGCTAAAAATAATGCAGGGAAGAGGTTTTATGATTTTTTGAATTTTTTCTACTAACTTTATCGGAATTGTCTTTCCCAGCTCGAGTATGAACGGAATTCGGGACTAAAATTTTTTCACTCTTTTCCGGCCTATCTCATACTGTTTTGGCTAAAAATAATGCAGGGAAGAGGTTTTATAATTTTTTGAATTTTTTTACTATATTTTTCGGAATTTTCTTGCCCGGGTCGAGTTTGAACGGAATTCGGGACTAAATGTTTTTTTTTCTCTGTTTCGGCCTATCTCGTCCCGTTCTGGCAAAAAATAATGCCGGAAAGAGGTATTTTAATTTTTTGAATTTTTTTACTATTTTTTTCGGAATTTTCTTGCTTGGGTCGAGTATGAACGGAATTCGGCGCAAAATTTTTTTTCTCTGTTTTGGCCTATCTCATCCCGTTTTGGTAAAAATAATGCAGGAATTAGAGGTATTTTTATTTTTTGAATTTTTTTACTATTTTTTTCGGAATTTTCTTGCTTGGGTCGAGTATGAACGGAATTCGGGACAAAATTTTTTTTCTCTTTTTCGGCCTATCTCATCCCATTTTGGCTAAAAATAATTCCGGGAAGAGGTTTTATAATTTTTTGAATTTTTTTACTATTTTTTTCGGATTTTTATTTCCCCGGTCGAGTACGAACGGAATTCGGGACTAAAATTTTTGTTTCTCTGTTTTGGCCTATCTCATCCCGTTTTGGCTAAAAATAATGCCGGAAAGAGGTTTTATAATTTTTTTAATTTTTTAACTATTTTTTTCGGAATTTTCTTGCCTGGGTCGATTATGAACGGAATTCGGGACTAAAATTTTGTTTTCTCTTTTACGGCCTATCTCATCCCGTTTTTGCTAAAAATAATGCCAAAAAGAGGTTTTATAAATATTTGAATTTTTTTACTATATTTTTCGGAATTTTCTTGCCCGGGTCGAGCATAAACGGAATTCGGGACTAAAAATTTTTTCTCTCTGTTTCGGCCTATCTCATCCCGTTCTGGCAAAAAATAATGCCGGAAAGAGGTATTTTAATTTTTTGAATTTTTTTACTATTTTTTTCAGAATTTTCTTGCCCGAGTCGAGTATGAACGGAATTTGGAATTAAAATTTTTTTCTCTCTTTTCGGCCTATCTCATACCGTTATGGCTAAAAATAATGCCGGGAAGAGGTTTTATAATTTTTTGAATTTTATTACTATTTTTTTCGGAATTTTCTTGCCCGAGTCGAGTATGTACGGAATTCGGGACTAAAATTTTTTTCACTCTTTTTCGGCCTATCTCATACCGTTTTGGCTAAAAATAATGCAGGGAAGAGGTTTTATGATTTTTTGAATTTTTTTACTATATTTTTCGGAATTTTCTTTCCCGGGTCGAGTTTGAACGGAATTCGGGACTAAATTTTTTTTTCTCTGTTTCGGCCTATCTCATCCCGTTCTGGAAAAAAATAATGCCGGAAAGAGGTATTTTAATTTTTTGAATTTTTTTACTATTTTTTTCAGAATTTTCTTGCCCGGGTCAAGTATGAACGGAATTCGGGACTTTAATTTTTTTTTCTTTGTTTCGGTCTATCTCACCCCGTTTTGGCTAAAAATAATACCGGGAAGAGGTTTTATAATTTTTTGAATTTTTTTACTATTTTTTTCGGAATTTTCTTCCCTGGATCGAGTATGAACGGAATTCGGGACTAAAATTTTTTTCTCTCTTTTTTGGCCTATCTCATCCCGTTTTGGCTAAAAATAATGCCGGGGAGAGGTTTTATAATTTTTTGAATTTTGTTTACTATTTTTTTCAGAATTTTCTTGCCCGAGTCGAGTATGAACGGAATTTGGAATTAAAATTTTTTTCTCTCTTTTTCGGCCTATCTCATACCGTTTTGGCTAAAAATAATGCCGGGAGGAGGTTTAATAATTTTTTGAATTTTTTTACTATTTTTGTCTAAATTTTCTTGCCAGTGTTGAGTATGAACGGACTTCGGGAATAAAATTTTTTCCACTTTTTCGGCCTATCTCATCCCGTTTTCTTTAAAAGTAATGCCGGGAAGAGGTTTTACAATTTTTTGAATTTTTTAACTATTTTTTTCGGAATTTTCTAGCCCGGGTCTAGTATGAACGGAATTCGGGACTAAAATTTTGTGCTCACTTTGTCGGCCAATCTCATCCCTTTTTGGCTAAAAATAATGCCGGGAGGAGGTTTTATAATTTTTTTGAATTTTTTTACTGTTTTTGTCGGAATTTTCTTGCTAGTGTCGAGTATGAACGGAGTTCTGAAATAAAATTTTGTTTCACTTTTTCGGCCTATCTCATCCCGTTTTCTCTAAAAGTAATGCCGGGAAGAGGTTTTACAATTTTTTGAATTTTTTAACTATTTTTTTCGGAATTTTCTAGCCCGGGTCGAGTATGAACGGAATTCGGGACTAAAATTTTGTGCTCACTTTTTCAGCCTACCTCATCCCGTTTTTGCTAAAAATAATGTCGGGAAGAGGTTTTATAATTTTTTGAATCTTTTTAATATTTTTCTCGGAATTTTCTTGCCCGTGTCGAGTATGAACGGAATTCGGGACTAAAATTTTGTTTTCTTTTTTTCGTCCCATCTAATCCCGTTTTGGATAAAAATAACGCCAGAAAGAGGTTTTATAATTTTTTGAAATTTTTAACTATTTTTTTCAGAATTTTCTAGCCCGGGTCTAGTATGATCGGAATTCGGGACTAAAATTTTGTGCTCACTTTTTCAGCCAACCGCATCCCGTTTTTGCTAAAAATAATGTCGGGAAAAGGTTCTATAATTTTTTGAATTTTTTTACTATTTTTTTCAGAATTTTCTTTCCCGGATCTAGTATGAATGGAATTCGGGACTAAAATTTTGTGTTCACTTTGTCTGCCAATCTCGTCCCGTTTTGGCTAAAAATAATGCCGGGAAGAGGTTTTATAATTTTTTGTATTTTTTTACTATTTTTTTTCTGAATTTTGTTTCCAGGGTCTAGTATGAACGGAATTCGGGACTAAAATTTTGTGTTCACTTTGTCGGCCAATCTCATCCCTTTTTGGCTAGAAATAATGCTGGGAGGAGGTTTAATAATTTTTTGAATTTTTTTACTATTTTTGTCGGAATTTTCTTGCCAGTGTCGAGTATGAACGGACTTCGGGAATAAAATTTTGTTTCACTTTTTCGGCCTATCTCATCCCGTTTTCTTTAAAAGTAATGCCGGGAAGCGGTTTTACAATTTTTTGAATTTTTTAACTATTTTTTTCGGAATTTTCTAGCCCGGGTCGAGTATGAACGGAATTCGGGACTAAAATTTTGTGCTCACTTTTTCAGCCTACCTCATCCCGTTTTTGCTAAAAATAATGTCGGGAAGAGGTTTTATAATTTTTTGAATCGTTTTACTATTTTTCTCGAAGTTTTCTTGCCCGTGTCGAGTATGAACGGAATTCGGGACTAAAATTTTTTTTTTCTTTTTTTCGGCCCATCTCATCCCGTTTTAGATAAAAATACTGCCAGAAAGAGGTTTTATAATTTTTTGAATTTTTTTACTATTTTTTTCGGAATTTTCTTGCCCGGGTCGTGTATAAACGGAATTCTGGACTAAAATTTTGTTTTCTCTTTTTCGGCCTATCTTGTCCCGTTTTGGCTAAAAATAATGTCGGGAAGAGGTTTTATAATTTTTCGAATTTTTTTACTATTTTTTTCGGAAATTTGTTTCCCGGGTCTAGTATGAACGGAATTCGGGACTAAAATTTTGTGTTCACTTTTTCGGCCAATCTCATCCCTTTTTGGCTAAAAATAATGCCGGGAGGAGGTTTAATAATTTTTTGAATTTTTTTACTATTTTTGTCGGAATTTTCTTGCCAGTGTTGAGTATGAACGGACTTCGGGAATAAAATTTTGTTCCACTTTTTCGGCCTATCTCATCCCGTTTTCTTTAAAAGTAATGCCGGGAAGAGGTTTTACAATTTTTTGAATTTTTTAACTATTTTTTTCGGATTTTCTAGCCCGGGTCTAGTATGAACGGAATTCGGGACTAAAATTTTGTGCTCACTTTGTCGGCCAATCTCATCCCTTTTTGGCTAAAAATAATGCCGGGAGGAGTTTTATAATTTTTTTGAATTTTTTTTCTGTTTTTGTCGGAATTTTCAGCTAGTGTCGAGTATGAACGGAGTTCTGAAATAAAATTTTGTTTCACTTTTTCGGCCTATCTCATCCCGTTTTCTCTAAAAGTAATGCCGGGAAGAGGTTTTACAATTTTTTGAATTTTTTAACTATTTTTTTCGGAATTTTCTAGCCCGGGTCGAGTATGAACGGAATTCGGGACTAAAATTTTGTGCTCACTTTTTCAGCCTACCTCATCCCGTTTTTGCTAAAAATAATGTCGGGAAGAGGTTTTATAATTTTTTGAATCTTTTTAATATTTTTTCGGAATTTTTCTTGCCCGTGTCGAGTAATAAACGGAATTCGGGATAAAATTTTGTTTTCTTTTTTTCGTCCCATCTAATCCCGTTTTGGATAAAAATAATGCCAGAAGAGGTTTTTTATAATTTTTTGAAATTTTTAAACTATTTTTTTCAGAATTTTCTAGCCCGGGTCGAGTATGATCGGATTCGAAATTCGGTCTAAATTTTGTGCTTCAACGTTTTTCAGCCTAACCTCATCCCGGTTTTTGTAAAAATATGTCGGGAAGAAGGTTTCTATAATTTTTTGAATTTTTTTACTATTTTTTTCAGAATTTTCTTTCCCGGGTCTAGTATGATCGGAATTCGGGACTAAAATTTTGTGTTCACTTTGTCTGCCAATCTCTTCCCGTTTTGGCCAAAAATAATGCCGGGAAGAGGTTTTATAATTTTTTGTATTTTTTTACTATTTTTTTCTGAATTTTGTTTCCAGGGTCTAGTATGAACGGAATTCGGGACTAAAATTTTGTGTTCACTTTGTCGGCCAATCTCGTCCCGTTTTGGCTAAAAATAATGCCGGGAAGAGGTTTTATTATTTTTCTGAATTTTTTTACTGTTTTTGTCGGAATTTTCTTTCCAGTGTCGAGTATGAACGGACTTCGGGAATAAAATTTTGTTTCACTTTTACGGCCTATCTCATGCCGTTTTCTTTAAAAGTAATGCCGGGAAGAGGTTTTACAATTTTTTGAATTTTTTAATTATTTTTTTCAGAATTTTCTAGCCCGGGTCGAGTATGAACGGAATTCGGGACTAAAATTTTGTGCTCACTTTTTCAGCCTACCTCATCCCGTTTTTGCTAAAAATAATGTCGGGAAGAGGTTTTATAATTTTTTGAATCGTTTTACTATTTTTCTCGAAGTTTTCTTGCCCGTGTCGAGTATGAACGGAATTCGGGACTAAAATTTTTTTTTCTTTTTTTCGGCCCATCTCATCCCGTTTTAGATAAAAATACTGCCAGAAAGAGGTTTTATAATTTTTTGAATTTTTTTACTATTTTTTTCGGAATTTTCTTGCCCGGGTCGTGTATAAACGGAATTCTGGACTAAAATTTTGTTTTCTCTTTTTCGGCCTATCTCGTCCCGTTTTGGCTAAAAATAATGTCGGGAAGAGGTTTTATAATTTTTTGAATTTTTTTACTATTTTTTTCGGAATTTGGTTTCCCGGGTCTAGTATGAACGGAATTCGGGACTAAAATTTTGTGTTCACTTTGTCGGCCAATCTCATCCCTTTTTGGCTAAAAATAATGCCGGGAGGAGGTTTAATAATTTTTTGAATTTTTTTACTATTTTTGTCTAAATTTTCTTGCCAGTGTTGAGTATGAACGGACTTCGGGAATAAAATTTTTTCCACTTTTTCGGCCTATCTCATCCCGTTTTCTTTAAAAGTAATGCCGGGAAGAGGTTTTACAATTTTTTGAATTTTTTAACTATTTTTTTCGGAATTTTCTAGCCCGGGTCGAGTATGATCGGAATTCGGGACTAAAATTTTGTGCTCACTTTTTCAGCCAACCTCATCCCGTTTTTGCTAAAAATAATGTCTGGAAAAGGTTCTATAATTTTTTGAATTTTTTTACTATTTTTTTCAGAATTTTCTTTCCCGGATCTAGTATGAATGGAATTCGGGACTAAAATTTTGTGTTCACTTTGTCTGCCAATCTCGTCCCGTTTTGGCTAAAAATAATGCCGGGAAGAGGTTTTATAATTTTTTGTATTTTTTTACTATTTTTTTTCTGAATTTTGTTTCCAGGGTCTAGTATGAACGGAATTCGGGACTAAAATTTTGTGTTCACTTTGTCGGCCAATCTCATCCCTTTTTGGCTAGAAATAATGCTGGGAGGAGGTTTAATAATTTTTTGAATTTTTTTACTATTTTTGTCAGAATTTTCTTGCCAGTGTCGAGTATGAACGGACTTCGGGAATAAAATTTTGTTTCACTTTTTCGGCCTATCTCATCCCGTTTTCTTTGAAAGTAATGCCGGGAAGAGGGTTTACAATTTTTTGAATTTTTTAACTATTTTTTTCGGAGTTTTCTAGCCCGGGTCTAGTATGAACGGAATTCGGGACTAAAATTTTGTGGTCACTTTGTCGGCCAATCTCATCCCTTTTTAGCTAAAAATAATGCCGGGAGGAGGTTTTATAATTTTTTTGAATTTTTTTACTGTTTTTGTCGGAATTTTCTTGCTAGTGTCGAGTATGAACGGAGTTCTGAAATAAAATTTTGTTTCACTTTTTCGGCCTATCTCATCCCGTTTTCTCTAAAAGTAATGCCGGGAAGAGGTTTTACAATTTTTTGAATTTTTTAACTATTTTTTTCGGAATTTTCTAGCCCGGGTCGAGTATGAACGGAATTCGGGACTAAAATTTTGTGCTCACTTTTTCAGCCTACCTCATCCCGTTTTTGCTAAAAATAATGTCGGGAAGAGGTTTTATAATTTTTTGAATCTTTTTAATATTTTTCTCGGAATTTTCTTGCCCGTGTCGAGTATAAACGGAATTCGGGACTAAAATTTTGTTTTCTTTTTTTCGTCCCATCTAATCCCGTTTTGGATAAAAATAATGCCAGAAAGAGGTTTTATAATTTTTTGAAATTTTTAACTATTTTTTTCAGAATTTTCTAGCCCGGGTCGAGTATGATCGGAATTCGGGACTAAAATTTTGTGCTCACTTTTTCAGCCAACCTCATCCCGTTTTTGCT
The DNA here is from genome assembly GCF_001633185.2 of Quercus lobata. Taxonomy (NCBI): domain Eukaryota; kingdom Viridiplantae; phylum Streptophyta; class Magnoliopsida; order Fagales; family Fagaceae; genus Quercus; species Quercus lobata. Next base: position 33,552 of record NW_022154855.1, read on the forward strand.
AAAAATAATGTCGGGAAAAGGTTCTATAATTTTTTGAATTTTTTTACTATTTTTTTCAGAATTTTCTTTCCCGGATCTAGTATGAACGGAATTCGGGACTAAAATTTTGTGTTCACTTTGTCTGCCAATCTCGTCCCGTTTTGGCTAAAAATAATGCCGGGAAGAGGTTTTATAATTTTTTGTATTTTTTTACTATTTTTTTTCTGAATTTTGTTTCCAGGGTCTAGTATGAACGGAATTCGGGACTAAAATTTTGTGTTCACTTTGTCGGCCAATCTCATCCCTTTTTGGCTAGAAATAATGCTGGGAGGAGGTTTAATAATTTTTTGAATTTTTTTACTATTTTTGTCGGAATTTTCTTACCAGTGTCGAGTATGAACGGACTTCGGGAATAAAATTTTGTTTCACTTTTTCGGCCTATCTCATCCCGTTTTCTTTCAAAGTAATGCCGGGAAGAGGTTTTACAATTTTTTGAATTTTTTAACTATTTTTTTCGGAATTTTCTAGCCCGGGTCGAGTATGAACGGAATTCGGGACTAAAATTTTGTGCTCACTTTTTCAGCCTACCTCATCCCGTTTTTGCTAAAAATAATGTCGGGAAGAGGTTTTATAATTTTTTGAATCTTTTTACTATTTTTCTCGAAGTTTTCTTGCCCGTGTCGAGTATGAACGGAATTCGGGACTAATTTTTTTTTTCTTTTTTTCGGCCCATCTCATCCCGTTTTGGACAAAAATAATGCCAGAAAGAGGTTTTATAATTTTTTGAATTTTTTCACTATTTTTTTCGGAATTTTCTTGCCCGGGTCGTGTATAAACGGAATTCTGGACTAAAATTTTGTTTTCTCTTTTTCGGCCCATCTCGTCCCGTTTTGGCTAAAAATAATGTCGGGAAGAGGTTTTATAATTTTTTGAATTTTTTTACTATTTTTTTCTGAATTTTGTTTCCCGGGTCTAGTATGAACGGAATTCGGGACTAAAATTTTGTGTTCACTTTGTCGGCCAATCTCATCCCTTTTTGGCTAAAAATAATGCCGGGAGGAGATTTAATAATTTTTTGAATTTTTTACTATTTTTGTCGGAATTTTCTTGCCAGTGTCGAGTATGAACGGACTTCGGGAATAAAATTTTGTACCACTTTTTCGGCCTATCTCATCCCGTTTTCTTTAAATGTAATGCCGGGAAGAGGTTTTACAATTTTTTGAAATTTTTAACTATTTTTTTCGGAATTTTCTAGCCTGGGTCTAGTATGAACGGAATTCGGGACTAAAATTTTGTGCTCACTTTGTCGGCCAATCTCATCCCTTTTTGGCTAAAAATAATGCCGGGAGGAGGTTTTATAATTTTTTTGAATTTTTTTACTGTTTTTGTCGGAATTTTCTTGCTAGTGTCGAGTATGAACGGAGTTCTGAAATAAAATTTTGTTTCACTTTTTCGGCCTATCTCATCCCGTTTTCTCTAAAAGTAATGCCGGGAAGAGGTTTTACAATTTTTTTAATTTTTTAACTATTTTTTTCGGAATTTTCTAGCCCGGGTCGAGTATGAACGGAATTCGGGACTAAAATTTTGTGCTCACTTTTTCAGCCTACCTCATCCCGTTTTTGCTAAAAATAATGTCGGGAAGAGGTTTTATAATTTTTTGAATCTTTTTAATATTTTTCTCGGAATTTTCTTGCCCGTGTCGAGTATGAACGGAATTCGGGACTAAAATTTTGTTTTCTTTTTTTCGTCCCATCTAATCCCGTTTTGGATAAAAATAATGCCAGAAAGAGGTTTTATAATTTTTTGAATTTTTTAACTATTTTTTCAAGAATTTTCTAGCCCGGGTCGAGTATGATCGGAATTCGGGACTAAAATTTTGTGCTCACTTTTTCAGCCTACCTCATCCCGTTTTTGCTAAAAATAATGTCTGGAAGAGGTTCTATAATTTTTTGAATTTTTTTACTATTTTTTTCAGAATTTTCTTTCCCGGGTCTAGTATGATCGGAATTCGGGACTAAAATTTTGTGTTCACTTTGTCTGCCAATCTCGTCCCGTTTTGGCTAAAAATAATGCCGGGAAGAGGTTTTATAATTTTTTGTATTTTTTTACTATTTTTTTTCTGAATTTTGTTTCCAGGGTCTAGTATGAACGGAATTCGGGACTAAAATTTTGTGTTCACTTTGTCGGCCAATCTCATCCCTTTTTGGCTAGAAATAATGCAGGGAGGAGGTTTAATAATTTTTTGAATTTTTTTACTATTTTTGTCGGAATTTTCTTGCCAGTGTCGAGTATGAACGGACTTCGGGAATAAAATTTTGTTTCACTTTTTCGGCCTATCTCATCCCGTTTTCTTTAAAAGTAATGTCGGGAAGAGATTTTACAATTTTTTGAATTTTTTAACTATTTTTTTCGGAATTTTCTAGCCCGGGTCGAGTATGAACGGAATTCGGGACTAAAATTTTGTGCTCACTTTTTCAGCCTACCTCATCCCGTTTTTGCTAAAAATAATGTCGGGAAGAGGTTTTATAATTTTTTGAATCTTTTTAATATTTTTCTCGGAATTTTCTTGCCCGTGTCGAGTATGAACGGAATTCGGGACTAAAATTTTGTTTTCTTTTTTTCGGCCCCATCTCATCCCGTTTTGGATAAAAATAATGCCAGAAAGAGGTTTTATAATTTTTTGAATTTTTTAACTATTTTTTTCAGAATTTTCTAGCCCGGGTCGAGTATGAACGGAATTCGGGACAAAAATTTTGTGCTCACTTTTTCAGCCTACCTCATCCCGTTTTTGCTAAAAATAATGTCGGGAAGAGGTTTTATAATTTTTTGAATCTTTTTACTATTTTTCTCGGAGTTTTCTTGCCCGTGTCGAGTATGAACGGAATTCGGGACAAAATTTTTTTTTTCTTTTTTTCGGCCCATCTCATCCCGTTTTGGATAAAAATAATGCCAGAAAGAGGTTTTATAATTTTTTGAATTTTTTTACTATTTTTTTCGGAATTTTCTTGCCCGGGTCGTGTATAAACGGAATTCGGGACTAAAATTTTGTTTTCCCTTTTTCGGCCTATCTCGTCCCGTTTTGGCTAAAAATAATGTTGGGAAGAGGGTTTATAATTTTTTGAATTTTTTTACTATTTTTTTCAGAATTTTCTTTCCCGGGTCTAGTATGAACGGAATTCGGGACTAAAATTTTGTGTTCACTTTGTCTGCCAATCTCGTCCCGTTTTGGTTAAAATAATGCCGGGAAGAGGTTTTATAATTTTTGTATTTTTTGACTATTTTTTTCTGAATTTTGTTTCCAGGGTCTAGTATGAACGGAATTCGGGACTAAAATTTTGTGTTCACTTTGTCGGCCAATCTCATCCCTTTTTGGCTAGAAATAATGCTGGGAGGAGGTTTAATAATTTTTTGAATTTCTTTACTATTTTTGTCGGAATTTTCTTGCCAGTGTCGAGTATGAACGGGCTTCGGGAATAAAATTTTGTTTCACTTTTTCGGCCTATCTCATCCCGTTTTCTTTCAAAGTAATGCTGGGAAGAGTTTTTACAATTTTTTGAATTCTTTAACTATTTTTTTCGGAATTTTCTAGCCCGGGTCGAGTATGAACGGAATTCGGGACTAAAATTTTGTGCTCACTTTTTCAGCCTACCTCATCCCGTTTTTGCTAAAAATAATGTCGGGAAGAGGTTTTATAATTTTTTGAATCTTTTTACTATTTTTCTTGAAGTTTTCTTGCCCGTGTCGATTATGAACGGAATTCGGGACTAAATTTTTTTTTTCTTTTTTTCGGCCCATCTCATCCCGTTTTGGATAAAAATACTGCCAGAAAGAGGTTTTATAATTTTTTGAATTTTTTTACTATTTTTTTCGGAATTTTCTTGCCCGGGTCGTGTATAAACGGAATTCTGGACTAAAATTTTGTTTTCTCTTTTTCGGCCTATCTCGTCCCGTTTTGGCTAAAAATAATGTCGGGAAGAGGTTTTATAATTTTTTGAATTTTTTTACTATTTTTTTCGGAATTTGGTTTCCCGGGTCTAGTATGAACGGAATTCGGGACTAAAATTTTGTGTTCACTTTGTCGGCCAATCTCATCCCTTTTTGGCTAAAAATAATGCCGGGAGGAGGTTTAATAATTTTTTGAATTTTTTTACTATTTTGGTCGGAATTTTCTTGCCAGTGTTGAGTATGAACGGACTTCGGGAATAAAATTTTGTTCCACTTTTTCGGCCGATCTCATCCCGTTTTCTCTAAAAGTAATCCCGGGAAGAGGTTTTACAATTTTTTGAATTTTTTAACTATTTTTTTCGGAATTTTCTAGCCCGGGTCGAGAATGAACGGAATTCGGGACTAAAATTTTGTGCTCACTTTTTCAGCCTACCTCATCCCGTTTTTGCTAAAAATAATGTCGGGAAGAGGTTTTATAATTTTTTGAATCTTTTTAATATTTTTCTCGGAATTTTCTTGCCCGTGTCGAGTATGAACGGAATTCGGGACTAAAATTTTGTTTTCTTTTTTTCGTCCCATCTAATCCCGTTTTGGATAAAAATAATGCCAGAAAGAGGTTTTATAATTTTTTGAAATTTTTAACTATTTTTTTCAGAATTTTCTAGCCCGGGTCGAGTATGATCGGAATTCGGGACTAAAATTTTGTGCTCACTTTTTCAGCCTACCTCATCCCGTTTTTGCTAAAAATAATGTCGGGAAGAGGTTCTATAATTTTTTGAATTTTTTTACTATTTTTTTCAGAATTTTCTTTCCCGGGTCTAGTATGATCGGAATTCGGGACTAAAATTTTGTGTTCACTTTGTCTGCCAATCTCGTCCCGTTTTGGCTAAAAATAATGCCGGGAAGAGGTTTTATAGTTTTTTGTATTTTTTTACTATTTTTTTTCTGAATTTTGTTTCCAGGGTATAGTATGAACGGAATTCGGGACAAAAATTTTGTGTTCACTTTGTCGGCCAATCTCATCCCTTTTTGGCTAGAAATAATGCAGGGAGGAGGTTTAATAATTTTTTGAATTTTTTTACTATTTTTGTCGGAATTTTCTTGCCAGTGTCGAGTATGAACGGACTTCGGGAATAAAATTTTGTTTCACTTTTTCGGCCTATCTCATCCCGTTTTCTTTAAAAGTAATGTCGGGAAGAGGTTTTACAATTTTTTGAAATTTTTAACTATTTTTTTCGGAATTTTCTAGCCCGGGTCGAGTAAGAACGGAATTCGGGACTAAAATTTTGTGCTCACTTTTTCAGCCTACCTCATCCCGTTTTTGCTAAAAATAATGTCGGGAAGAGGTTTTATAATTTTTTGAATCTTTTTACTATTTTTCTCGAAGTTTTCTTGCCCGTGTCGAGTATGAACGGAATTCGGGACTAAAATTTTTTTTTTCTTTTTTTCGGCCCATCTCATCCCGTTTTGGATAAAAATAATGCCAGAAAGAGGTTTTATAATTTTTTGAATTTTTTTACTATTTTTTTCGGAATTTTCTTGCCCGGGTCGTGTATAAACGGAATTCTGGACTAAAATTTTGTTTTCTCTTTTTCAGCCCATCTCGTCCCGTTTTGGCTAAAAATAATGTCGGGAAGAGGTTTTATAATTTTTTGAATTTTTTTACTATTTTTTTCTGAATTTTGTTTCCCGGGTCTAGTATGAACGGAATTCGGGACTAAAATTTTGTGTTCACTTTGTCGGCCAATCTCATCCCTTTTTGGCTAAAAATAATGCCGGGAGGAGGTTTAATAATTTTTTGAATTTTTTTACTATTTTTGTCGGAATTTTCTTTCCAGTGTCGAGTATGAACGGACTTCGGGAATAAAATTTTGTTCCACTTTTTCGGCCTATCTCATCCCGTTTTCTTTAAATGTAATGCCGGGAAGAGGTTTTACAATTTTTTGAAATTTTTAACTATTTTTTTCGGAATTTTCTAGCCTGGGTCTAGTATGAACGGAATTCGGGACTAAAATTTTGTGCTCACTTTGTCGGCCAATCTCATCCCTTTTTGGCTAAAAATAATGCCGGGAGGAGGTTTTATAATTTTTTTGAATTTTTTTACTGTTTTTGTCGGAATTTTCTTGCTAGTGTCGAGTATGAACGGAGTTCTGAAAAAAAATTTTGTTTCACTTTTTCGGCCTATCTCATCCCGTTTTCTCTAAAAGTAATGCCGGGAAGAGGTTTTACAATTTTTTTAATTTTTTAACGATTTTTTTCGGAATTTTCTAGCCCGGGTCGAGTATGAACGGAATTCGAGACTAAAATTTTGTGCTCACTTTTTCAGCCTACCTCACCCGTTTTTGCTAAAAATAATGTCGGGAAGAGGTTTTATAATTTTTTGAATCTTTTTAATATTTTTCTCGGAATTTTCTTGCCCGTGTCGAGTTTGAACGGAATTCGGGACTAAAATTTTTTTTTCTTTTTTTCGTCCCATCTAATCCCGTTTTGGATAAAAATAATGCCAGAAAGAGGTTTTATAATTTTTTGAATTTTTTAACTATTTTTTCAAGAATTTTCTAGCCCGGGTCAAGAATGATCGGAATTCGGGACTAAAATTTTGTGCTCACTTTTTCAGCCTACCTCATCCCGTTTTTGCTAAAAATAATGTCTGGAAGAGGTTCTATAATTTTTTGAATTTTTTTACTATTTTTTTCAGAATTTTCTTTCCCGGGTCTAGTATGATCGGAATTCGGGACTAAAATTTTGTGTTCACTTTGTCTGCCAATCTCGTCCCGTTTTGGCTAAAATTAATACCGGGAAGAGGTTTTATAATTTTTTGTATTTTTTTACTATTTTTTTTCTGAATTTTGTTTCCAGGGTCTAGTATGAACGGAATTCGGGACTAAAATTTTGTGTTCACTTTGTCGGCCAATCTCATCCCTTTTTGGCTAGAAATAATGCAGGGAGGAGGTTTAATAATTTTTTGAATTTTTTTACTTTTTTGTCGGAATTTCTTGCCAGTGTCGAGTTATGAACGGACCTTCGGAATAAATTTGTTTCACTTTTTCGGCCTATCTCTCCCGTTTCTTTAAAAGTATGTCGGGAAGAGATTTACAATTTTTGAATTTTTTAAACTATTTTTTTCGGAATTCTTCTAGCCCGGTCGAGTTATGCGGAATTCGGGACTAAAATTTTGTGTTCTTGTCGCCAATCTTCATCCCTTTTTGTTGGCTAAAAATAATGCCGGGAGGAGGTTTAATAATTTTTTTTTGAATTTTTTTTACTATTTTTGTCGGAATTTCTCTTGCAGTGTCGAGTATGACGGACTTCGGGAATAAATATTTGTTCAATTTTTGGGCCTACCCCTTTCCAAAATCCGTTTCTCTAAGTAAGCCGGGAAGGGTTTTACAATCTTTGTTATTTTTTTAACTATTTTTTTTCAGAATTTTTCTAGCCGGGTCGATAATGAAGCGGACTTTCGGGACTAATTTGTGCTCACTTTTTCATGCCTACTCATTCCCGTTTTTGCTAAAATATGTCGGGAAGAGGTTTTATTTTTTGAATGCTTTTTAATATTTTTCTCGGAATTTTCTTGCCCGTGTCGAGTATGAACGGAATTCGGGACTAAAATTTTGTTTTCATTTTTTCGTCCCATCTAATCCCGTTTTGGATAAAAATAATGCCAGAAAGAGGTTTTATAATTTTTTGAATTTTTTAACTATTTTTTTCAGAATTTTCTAGCCCGGGTCGAGTATGATCGGAATTCGGGACTAAAATTTTGTGCTCACTTTTTCAGCCTACCTCATCCCGTTTTTGCTAAAAATAATGTCTGGAAGAGGTTCTATAATTTTTTGAATTTTTTTACTATTTTTTTCAGAATTTTCTTTCCCGGGTCTAGTATGATCGGAATTCGGGACTAAAATTTTGTGTTCACTTTGTCTGCCAATCTCGTCCCGTTTTGGCTAAAAATAATGCCGGGAAGAGGTTTTATAGTTTTTTGTATTTTTTTACTATTTTTTTTCTGAATTTTGTTTCCAGGGTATAGTATGAACGGAATTCGGGACAAAAATTTTGTGTTCACTTTGTCGGCCAATCTCATCCCTTTTTGGCTAGAAATAATGCAGGGAGGAGGTTTAATAATTTTTTGAATTTTTTTACTATTTTTGTCGGAATTTTCTTGCCAGTGTCGAGTATGAACGGACTTCGGGAATAAAATTTTGTTTCACTTTTTCGCCTATCTCATCCCGTTTTCTTTAAAGTAATTGTCGGGAAGAGGTTTTACAATTTTTTGAAATTTTTAACTATTTTTTTCGGAATTTTCTAGCCCGGGTCGAGTAAGAACGGAATTCGGGACTAAAATTTTGTGCTCACTTTTTCAGCCTACCTCATCCCGTTTTTGCTAAAAATAATGTCGGGAAGAGGTTTTATAATTTTTTGAATCTTTTTACTATTTTTCTCGAAGTTTTCTTGCCCGTGTCGAGTATGAACGGAATTCGGGACTAAAATTTTTTTTTTCTTTTTTTCGGCCCATCTCATCCCGTTTTGGATAAAAATAATGCCAGAAAGAGGTTTTATAATTTTTTGAATTTTTTTACTATTTTTTTCGGAATTTTCTTGCCCGGGTCGTGTATAAACGGAATTCTGGACTAAAATTTTGTTTTCTCTTTTTCAGCCCATCTCGTCCCGTTTTGGCTAAAAATAATGTCGGGAAGAGGTTTTATAATTTTTTGAATTTTTTTACTATTTTTTTCTGAATTTTGTTTCCCGGGTCTAGTATGAACGGAATTCGGGACTAAAATTTTGTGTTCACTTTGTCGGCCAATCTCATCCCTTTTTGGCTAAAAATAATGCCGGGAGGAGGTTTAATAATTTTTTGAATTTTTTTACTATTTTTGTCGGAATTTTCTTTCCAGTGTCGAGTATGAACGGACTTCGGGAATAAAATTTTGTTCCACTTTTTCGGCCTATCTCATCCCGTTTTCTTTAAATGTAATGCCGGGAAGAGGTTTTACAATTTTTTGAAATTTTTAACTATTTTTTTCGGAATTTTCTAGCCTGGGTCTAGTATGAACGGAATTCGGGACTAAAATTTTGTGCTCACTTTGTCGGCCAATCTCATCCCTTTTTGGCTAAAAATAATGCCGGGAGGAGGTTTTATAATTTTTTTGAATTTTTTTACTGTTTTTGTCGGAATTTTCTTGCTAGTGTCGAGTATGAACGGAGTTCTGAAAAAAAATTTTGTTTCACTTTTTCGGCCTATCTCATCCCGTTTTCTCTAAAAGTAATGCCGGGAAGAGGTTTTACAATTTTTTTAATTTTTTAACGATTTTTTTCGGAATTTTCTAGCCCGGGTCGAGTATGAACGGAATTCGAGACTAAAATTTTGTGCTCACTTTTTCAGCCTACCTCACCCGTTTTTGCTAAAAATAATGTCGGGAAGAGGTTTTATAATTTTTTGAATCTTTTTAATATTTTTCTCGGAATTTTCTTGCCCGTGTCGAGTTTGAACGGAATTCGGGACTAAAATTTTTTTTTCTTTTTTTCGTCCCATCTAATCCCGTTTTGGATAAAAATAATGCCAGAAAGAGGTTTTATAATTTTTTGAATTTTTTAACTATTTTTTCAAGAATTTTCTAGCCCGGGTCAAGAATGATCGGAATTCGGGACTAAAATTTTGTGCTCACTTTTTCAGCCTACCTCATCCCGTTTTTGCTAAAAATAATGTCTGGAAGAGGTTCTATAATTTTTTGAATTTTTTTACTATTTTTTTCAGAATTTTCTTTCCCGGGTCTAGTATGATCGGAATTCGGGACTAAAATTTTGTGTTCACTTTGTCTGCCAATCTCGTCCCGTTTTGGCTAAAATTAATACCGGGAAGAGGTTTTATAATTTTTTGTATTTTTTTACTATTTTTTTTCTGAATTTTGTTTCCAGGGTCTAGTATGAACGGAATTCGGGACTAAAATTTTGTGTTCACTTTGTCGGCCAATCTCATCCCTTTTTGGCTAGAAATAATGCAGGGAGGAGGTTTAATAATTTTTTGAATTTTTTTACTATTTTTGTCGGAATTTTCTTGCCAGTGTCGAGTATGAACGGACTTCGGGAATAAAATTTTGTTTCACTTTTTCGGCCTATCTCATCCCGTTTTCTTTAAAAGTAATGTCGGGAAGAGATTTTACAATTTTTTGAATTTTTTAACTATTTTTTTCGGAATTTTCTAGCCCGGGTCGAGTATGAACGGAATTCGGGACTAAAATTTTGTGTTCACTTTGTCGGCCAATCTCATCCCTTTTTGGCTAAAAATAATGCCGGGAGGAGGTTTAATAATTTTTTGAATTTTTTTACTATTTTTGTCGGAATTTTCTTGCCAGTGTCGAGTATGAACGGACTTCGGGAATAAAATTTTGTTCCACTTTTTCGGCCTATCTCATCCCGTTTTCTCTAAAAGTAATGCCGGGAAGAGGTTTTACAATTTTTGTAATTTTTTAACTATTTTTTTCAGAATTTTCTAGCCCGGGTCGAGTATGAACGGAATTCGGGACTAAAATTTTGTGCTCACTTTTTCAGCCTACCTCATCCCGTTTTTGCTAAAAATAATGTCGGGAAGAGGTTTTATAATTTTTTGAATCTTTTTAATATTTTTCTCGGAATTTTCTTGCCCGTGTCGAGTATGAACGGAATTCGGGACTAAAATTTTGTTTTCTTTTTTTCGTCCCATCTAATCCCGTTTTGGATAAAAATAATGCCAGAAAGAGGTTTTATAATTTTTTGAATTTTTTAACTATTTTTTTCAGAATTTTCTAGCCCGGGTCGAGTATGATCGGAATTCGGGACTAAAATTTTGTGCTCACTTTTTCAGCCTACCTCATCCCGTTTTTGCTAAAAATAATGTCTGGAAGAGGTTCTATAATTTTTTGAATTTTTTTACTATTTTTTTCAGAATTTTCTTTCCCGGGTCTAGTATGATCGGAATTCGGGACTAAAATTTTGTGTTCACTTTGTCTGCCAATCTCGTCCCGTTTTGGCTAAAAATAATGCCGGGAAGAGGTTTTATAGTTTTTTGTATTTTTTTACTATTTTTTTTCTGAATTTTGTTTCCAGGGTATAGTATGAACGGAATTCGGGACAAAAATTTTGTGTTCACTTTGTCGGCCAATCTCATCCCTTTTTGGCTAGAAATAATGCAGGGAGGAGGTTTAATAATTTTTTGAATTTTTTTACTATTTTTGTCGGAATTTTCTTGCCAGTGTCGAGTATGAACGGACTTCGGGAATAAAATTTTGTTTCACTTTTTCGGCCTATCTCATCCCGTTTTCTTTAAAAGTAATGTCGGGAAGAGGTTTTACAATTTTTTGAATTTTTTAACTATTTTTTTCGGAATTTTCTAGCCCGGGTCGAGTATGAACGGAATTCGGGACTAAAATTTTGTGCTCACTTTTTCAGCCTACCTCATCCCGTTTTTGCTAAAAATAATGTCGGGAAGAGGTTTTATAATTTTTTGAATCTTTTTACTATTTTTCTCGAAGTTTTCTTGCCCGTGTCGAGTATGAACGAAATTCGGGACTAAAATTTTTTTTTTCTTTTTTTCGGCCCATCTCATCCCGTTTTGGATAAAAATAATGCCAGAAAAAGGTTTTATAATTTTTTGAATTTTTTTACAATTTTTTTCGGAATTTTCTTGACCGGGTTGTGTATAAACGGAATTCTGGACTAAAATTTTTTTTTCTCTTTTTCGGCCCATCTCGTCCCGTTTTGGCTAAAAATAATGTCGGGAAGAGGTTTTATAATTTTTTGAATTTTTTTACTATTTTTTTCTGAATTTTGTTTCCGCCGGTCCTAAGTATGAACGGAAATCCGGACTAAAATTTTGTGTTCACTTTGTCGGCCCAAATCTCATCCCTTTTTGGCTAAAAATAATGCCGGGAGGAGGTTTTATAATTTTTTTGAATTTTTTTACTGTTTTTGTCGGAATTTTCTTGCTAGTGTCGAGTATGAACGGAGTTCTGAAATAAAATTTTGTTTCACTTTTTCGGCCTATCTCATCCCGTTTTCTCTAAAAGTAATGCCGGGAAGAGGTTTTACAATTTTTTGAATTTTTTAACTATTTTTTTCGAAATTTTCTAGCCCGGGTCGAGTATGAACGGAATTCGGGAAAAAAATTTTGTGCTCACTTTTTCAGTCTACCTCATCCCGTTTTTGCTAAAAAT
>NW_022154856.1:0-45371 GCF_001633185.2 Quercus lobata
CTCTAACATTATTCATATTTATTTGATTTTTATGTCTAAGATAGATATTGAGTGAATTAAACGATTGCTAGACTTTGTAACCAAGGTCCACACTCCACGTGCAAGTGACCCTTGTCACTATCATGATCCCACCAATACAATTACTTGGAAAAGCGTAATGAAGAGTGTCTCAGATAGTCATCAATTGGTTTTTTTCTACATGGCCACATTCAACGTTCCTTTGTGACGTGCTTGACGGATTGACAGGTCTTGCAAGTCACACATGGCCACATTCATTATTCAATCCATCGTATTCCTATGAAGAAATTTCTAACATAGTTGGGAAAAAAAAAAATCAATGCTCAAGTTGAATATTAGCAATTTTTGTTTTTGCTAAGTGGTACAATTGGTTTTTTTTGGTTGTGAATACAGACTAAGTTTGATTTCACCGCTTAGGTGCCCAGCGAAAGCAATTCCATCAATGAAGCTAAAATACAAAAAGTGAAAAAATTTACAAAAATTGACCTATATGCAAGTTTGATGAAGTTTGTTTCATCAATCTTTGCATAAATGTATAAAAAGTATAAGTCTTATAGTAATAGTGTATACCTCATCTTTCTATCATATGATTTATATTATTCAATTGTTATCCTATATTTTTTTTTAACTCATACATCCATGTAGCACACTAACCATTAGAAAAAATAATAAAATATAAATAATGAATAAATATTTTATTGAAATATATTGTAGAATAAATAATTTAATGTGGAATTTTTGAAAAAATTTCCGTGTAAAAAAAAAAGATTCTTATTATAAAATATACCAAAAATTTTACACGAGTGAGAAGATAGAAATATAGATTCTTATTGTAAATGCTAACATGTGAGTGGTGAGCTTGGCGAATTGGTTTGATGAGATAGAAAATTGGTTTGCGAAGGAAGGGTGTTAACGTCTTTTCATAATGAGGGCTTTAATTACATATTTGCCCTTAAAGACTTGAATAATGAGTAGATTTGGTTCAAATCCAACACTCTCATACTGTGGTTGGTGAAAATTGGTTCGGTTCCCATGCAAAGAACAAACAAGAGTCCCATATGATTGATGTACTCTCTCTACTTTGTAGATGTGACAACTGATTGAATTTTGCATGAAAATGATTTGTTCTTTTATCTTTCAGTTTATCTCGTCCTTTTTTATTTCCTTCTTTTTCCATGTAAGTACTTATTCCTCTCAGACAAGGTTACATGGATGAAGGAGCCTTAATCAATTTTCATAGACTAGAATAGAAAGCCTTTAATTTTCAAGCATTTTGACTGCACAAGCAGAACAACTGAGCATCCATGTGATCTATAGACAATAGCAACTTTATCGAAGTTAATTTCCCATAAGATTAGGGCTTAAAAGGGTTAGGAATTTGGATGATGTTAATACCGTACTAGTTTGGCATGCACGTACTGGTTTAAACTATAATGTTTACCATATGCTCAGAGTTCAATTTTCTTCAAAAGACTTTTCACCAGTTTATATAGTGAAGGTTAATCAAAAGCCTCACCACGTTTAGCAAGGTTTCTTTATTGTCTTTTATTCAAACATCTAACATTTTCATTGCTTGCCACGCATTCGAGCTGATATGACCTGGTCACTTGCATTAGTGACCCAACGTTGAAAACCAATCTGACTCTCCTCAGTATGAACAAGCCGTATATCTTGTTTCAATTCTCTTATCTAATTTTGCATGAAATTAAATGACTTGTTCTTTTATCTTTCAATTTATCTCGTCCTTTTTTATTTCCTTCTTTTTCCATGTAAGTTCTTATTCCTCTCAAACAAGGTTACATGGATGAAGGAGCCTTAATCAATTTTCATAGACTGGACTAGAGAGCCTTTAATTTTCAAGCATTTTGACTGCACAAGCAGAACAACTGAGCATCCATGTGATCCATAGACCATAGCAACTTTTATTGAAGTTAATTTCCCATAAGATTAGTGCTTAAGAATTTGGATGATGTTAATACCATACTAGTTTGGCATGCACGTACTGGTTTAAACTATAATGTTTATCATATGCTCAGAGTTCGATTTTCTTCAAAAGACTTTTCACCAGTTTTTATAGTGAAGGTTAATCAAAAGCCTCACCACATTTAGCAAGGTTTCTTTATTGTCTTTTATTCAAACATCTAACATTTTCATTGCTTGCCACGCATTCGAGCTGATGTGACCTGGTCACGTGCATTAGTGACCCAACTTTGAAAACCAATCTGACTCTCCTCAGTATGAACAAGCCGTATATCTTGTTTCAATTCTCTTATCTAACAATATTTTCTTTCTCACTTCTTGAATTTGATTTGCTTTTAAGTTTTGATATGATCATTTGGTTTGGTATCCGACAATACTAAATTATTGTACTTTCAACGAATAACTCTTGGCGTACCACACAAATCATTAGCATCTGACAATACATCTTGGACTGTGTATCAATGCACAGGGACGGAGTCGGGGTACAAACCTAAAAGGGGGACAATGCTTAACGTAAAGCTCATAAAATTTCATCACATTTATTCGCATCGTAATCTTATATCTGTAGATGCAATTTGAGATTTGCAATAAACTAATACTAATTTTGGTGATTTTTCAAATTTTAATTTTAAGATTTTTATAAATTATGACATCAACTTTAGAGGTTAGCAACAATAAATCATCAATATTAGCTTATGAATAATGCTAGGGATACATCCAACTACACAATTTTTTTTTTCTTTTTTTGAGAAACAAACACACACACAAGGGAGAGGGAAAGGGGTGCCAACTACATAGTTGAATCCACAACATGCCTCACAAAAATTAGGTTAGTCCTAAACAAAAAGCCAAATAAACATATCTTACAAACCACAACAAACTTTTTTTTAGAGATAGTTTTCAACCGCTGATGTTTAATAAATTTCACAATGGTCAAACAAAGTACAGACCATCAATTTTAATTTTTCTCTTTTCCCATTAGCCCGCCTGCCCATTAAGTTCTCTAACGACAGCCACACATCTGATTTCTAAAACATTAAAACAAAAATCATAAAAACAAAAATCCAACTTTATTTTATATTTTTAATCTTTCTTGTTTCACATGTTCCATTTTTCTCATTGTACTCGTGAGTCTATGACCAACATATTATTTAAATATTTTTTAGGCAAAAAACCCATTTTCGTCTCTGCATTTTCACGCAATTTTCATTTTGTTTCCTATCTTTTTTTTCCACCGTTTTTAGTCCTTATCTTGAAAAATGCATCTTGTTTTATTCCTTTCCGTCAGTGCCCTAACGGCCCCGTCCTATGTGGCAGATGGAACTATTAAGATAATAATAAAAAATTTTATTTTGGCATTAAAAAATGCCACATCAACATTTAAATTAAATAAAAAATAAAAACAGAATTAAAAATAAAAAATCATATAATTTGAGATTTAAGTGTGTTTTGAACAAGAACAATAAGAATACAAACCTAGATCTAAGAATACAAACCTAGATCTAAGAACACAAACCCAGAAATTAAAATCCAAAAATTAAAAATTTCAAAACCACCATTTTCTCAAACCCAGCAAAATCATCAAATCCTAAATACCCAAAGTACCAAATCAATCCAAAAATACAACACAACAAATCTAAACAAAGAAAGTCTCAGAAAAACCCATCAACCACCACATCTGAAGCAAGCCACGAACCCAGGAACAATCACAGTGACCAAACCCAGGTTTCTTTGGATACCTCCATGGAAATCTTTGGCTCACACATCATTAGAAGCAAGCAATCTAGTAACACTGAGCTTTCTCTTTCTCTCTCAGGCTTTCGTTGTTGACTTTCTCGGAACTTTGACTCTTCCATACCCGGCTCCTTCTCGTGGGTATTCGGGTCGTCTTCTTCTTCTTCGGGTTCGAATCTTTCATGGGTCACTATCTCTTCGTCTTCCCAAGGCGTCCCAGACAGTGACTCTTCTTCATCTTCATCCTCAGCTAAAGCCTCAACCTTTGCTTCTTCTAGTGCTTGCGCTTCTGATTCTTGCTCGGAATGTATGGGTTTGTGATTTTTTGGTGGGTTTGGTCACTGTGATTGTCCCTAGGTTCATGGCTTGCTTCAGACGTGATGGTTGATGGGTTTTTCTGAGTTTGAGATTTTTTTTTTTGTTTGGATTTGTTATATTTTTGGATTGATTTGGTACTTTGGGGCTTTAGGATTTGATGATTTTGCTGGGTTGAGAAAATTGTGATTTTGAAAATTTTAATTTCTGGATTTTAATTTTTGGGTTTGTATTTTTAGATCTGGGATTATGTTCTTCTTGTTCTCGTTCAAGACACACTTAGATATCAATTCATGTGATTTTTTATTTTTAATTCTGTTTTTTATTTTTTTATTTAATTAAAATTAATAAATTAATTTTTTTAATTTAAATGCTGATGTGGCATTTTTAATGTCAAAATAAAATTTATTATTATTATTTTAATAGTTCTATCTACCACGTAAGATGGGGCCGTTAGGGCACTAATGGAAATGACTAAAACGAGACGCATTTTTCAGGATAAGAATTAAAAGCAATGGAAAAAAAAAACAGAGATCAAAGTGGAAATCGCGTGAAAATGTAGGGACGAAAATGAGTTTTTCGCCTATTTTTTATTGTAACATAATCTTCTCTCTCTCTCTCTCTTGAAATCTCAGTGAATCTTATCTCTATCCTTTGCTGACATTTTCTATTGATACTTATCTCTTCTCTATAAAAATCTGAGCTTTTCTCCCTCTCCCTCGCTCTTTGTTCTTGCTAATGCCACATATTGATGGGGCAGAAAAGTTGATGTGAAACTTGTCACATATTGGGTCCTAATACAATCAACTATCACATGCTATCATGAGTACCATGTGGAGTCCATCTAAATTCCAAAGTGCCATTTCCTAGTTTGGGAAACAATAATTTAATAGGTAAAAATAATATCCGTTATAGGAAATTTGCATTTTGAGACCCATTATGTCACTTTGCACTACATATCATAGATGATAGAAAAGTTGCATAGTCACTATTTCATGGATTAAAAAGAGTCGTTTGAGACTTTGAGACATTAACGCTTTGACGGGACAATTGATCTTTTTTTTTTTTTTTTTGAGAAAGAAAACTTTTCACACCTAGTAATTACTTACACCTATGACCTGACCTACCCATCTTATTTGGCTGACGCAAGCTAACAAAAGAAGCAAAATGACATAAGGTGAGCATTTGGGAAGCGCATTCTGTGCTTCACATGTCTCTCTTCTCTTTTTTTTTTTATTTTTTCATGAGACATAAACAGTAAATTTAGGTATGTGAACGGTGGAATGCGCGTAAACAAGTGTATAGAGTAGTTTGAGTAATGTTGTTTGAGTGTTTTTGAGACATTAACGCTTTGAAGGGACAATTGATTTTTTTTTTTTTATGAGAAAGAAAACTTTTCACACCAAGTAATTACTTACACCTATGACCTGACCTACCCATCTTATTTGGCTGACGCAAGCTAACAAAAGAAGCAAAGTGACGTAAAGTGAGCATTTAGGAAGGGCATTTTGTGCTTCACATGTCTCTCTCTCTCTCTCTCTTTTTTTCATCAGACCTGAACAGTAAATTTAGGCATGTAAACAGTAGAATGCGCGTGAACAAATGTATAGAGGAGTTTGAGTAATGTTGTTTGAGTGTTTTTTATATACGTGTGGGTGAAAAAGTATATAAAAATGTGTGTAATGTTGTTTAAAATGTGAAAATGTGTGTTAGAACACACCTGCCAAACAGGGCCTTTGTAACACAATCCATACAAGGAAACTCTGCGCCTAAGTTGTGGATTTCAATTGTCATTCAAATTTGTTTTTTAGTAGGGCTTCCACGTATGCATTTGTGTGAGGAGAATTTGTGAGTTGGATAGTAACGGAATGGTGCTTTAAGGACTTAAATGTCCCACGTTAATTGGTTTAGAGATTAAAAGTGGTAAAAATAAAATGTAGGGACTAAAATGGAAAAAAAAAAATCAAAATGTAGGGATTAAAAATGCATTTACGCCTAATTATTTATTATGTGTTATAATAATTAGGGAATCAATTTTAGTTATATAAAATGCCACAAATCAACCACAAATTTTTTTCCCTCCATTTTGGCAATGCCATCGTCACAAATCAATTGCCACAATTTTTTTTTTTAAATTCCTCCCCAAGATTTCGGCAACTTGGTTGCCACAATTCTTTTTTTTTTTTCCCCCTCCCATTTTCAGCAACTTGGTTGCCACAATTCATATTTTCTCTCTCCTCCCTTCCCTACAATTTTGGCAACTTGGTTGCCACAATTGGTTTCCCTTTGGGCACTCCACATAGCACTAGCACTTCGGGAACTTCACACTCACTTGGGCAGCAAGAATTTCGGTTATCTCATTACCGAAATTCAATTTTTTCTCCCTCCTCCATCACATCACTTATCTTTACTCTCTCTCATACTTTTTCTTGCAATTTCGGCAACACCGTTGCCGAAATTCACTCTCTTTCCTCATTTTTCCAAATAACTTTCAACAGTACCTATATCACCAATAAACTCAATTTTTTTCAATATTCAGCTATAAGACTCGTGAATCTGTGTGAGGTCCACCACAATACAATATTATGAAGGGGGTGTGAAATTTTCAATTACTCTCTAAAATTAACACTATGTTTAAAGAAAGGGAAAAAAAATTAAGGGAATAGAATTGAAAAAAAAAAAAACCGAAGGAAAAAATAATGCTAAAAAATTATTTTATTTTTTTATTTTTTGTAAATTATAAATGAATAATTCATTAGGAAGAATTAAAAGTAATTTTACAAAAATATTCATAACTTTTTTATACTTTTACGAGGGTACAAGAGTAATCTTGTATAAAAGGTTAATCATTTCTCTTTTTTCTTTCAAATCGGACAGAAACAAAATTTGGAAAAATGTGAGGAATCCCCAGCTTCTATCAATTTTCCCATTTTCTACTTCCTCTCATCCAGTGCAACTAAACATAATATAAAAGGTTTTAACGAATATTTTGTAAGGTTGAATTTATTCAACCATCTAATTAGCTTTATTCCGTGCCAAATTTGCTTGTAATTCAGCATTTAGTAACCCTATATTTAGGTGGGTTTGATGTAAGGGTAGTGAGTGAGATAGAGTGAAGTTTGCTCAAGAGTGTGTAAGAAAACAGAGTGTCGCGGCTGGGACTCGCGGCTGCAAGCCGCCAGAAGCAGCACACGTGCCAAGCATGCTGGAAGATGAACAGTCATGCTAGCTGGAGCACTACAGGACAAAACAGGACAACTGGCCATACGGTTATCTCGCAACTGGATCTCGCGACTTAGTCAAGCCGCGAGGTCAAGTCGCGAGCCACCCCTGTTTTGTAAAAACCTGACGTTTCACATTCCTCTCCACTCTAGTATAAATACCCCTATTACCCACGATTGAAAGAGAGCTTCCAGAGAGAATTTTGAGAGAGAAACCCTAGAGAAAAACTAGATTGATTCACACACAATCTATACCTTAGAGACTTTTCAAATTCCTCAACTCTCTTCCTCTCCATTGTCAAATCCTTGAGAGGCATTATACCAAACCAGGTTCTCACCATCATCTTCATTGTGAGTCTGCTGTTTGGATTTCTGGGAAGCAGTTAGGAAGGAACCAATCTTCATTGGTTGATGCTATGGTCTAGTAGCGGAATCCGGGAAGCTAGAAAAGAAAAAGGTTCGGCGTAACCTCGTTGGAGCAAGAAGCTTGGAGGGCTTAGGTGCACTGGGTAGATTAGGCTTGGAGGGTCTATTGTTGTCCTTGTATCCCAACTATATTTTCTAGTGGATTGATTACCGCTTGGAAGGCGGCGGAGAGGTTTTTCGCCGAGGGCTTCGGTTTCCTCTTCGATAACACATCGCGTGTTGTCTTTGTGTTTGCATCTTCCTTCCTCTCTATCTTTGCCTTTTTATTTATCTGCTATGGATATTAATCTGTTATGGCTTAGATAGTATTTAATCAATTTCGTATGATAGCATATGTTAAGTTTCCGCACACTAGTTGTTTGAGATATTGCTTGAATTGATTAAGTTGTAATTTGGGGGTCTAAACGTTCAAAGGTGTTTTTGTACACGTTTTTGAACTTTCATATTTTGTAAGAACTTCCTCAACTACCCATGCTTGTTCACTACTTTCATCTCACTTTCCCTTTTCCTTCTCCCAAACCCACAGCACACTTCAATAACTGAAGCAGAGCTCCAATTCCGCTGATTAGCACCTTCAGCCCGAGATATACACAGCTCCGTTCACCAATTTTTGTTTCCGGTGAGGCCCAAAATCAGCCCCTCCATTTGTTGGGTTTTATTTTGATATTTTTTGTTTTTTCCATGTTCCTCTATTTTTTGTATTGTGTTTACTGAGACCTTGGCTCACTTGGCTGTGAATGCTTGTTTATTTATGCCTCTTTTTTTACTCTCTACTCAAGTATAGCTTTAATGCTACTTTTTTTGTTTTTATTTTTTTTTTATTTTAGAAGTTTCTCTGTCTTGTTCCTTTGTTATAGCCATGGTTTTATGAACAATGTCTACTTTGCTCTGCTGTTGGCTTGGGAAAAAAAATTATCTGTACCTAGACCATCTTTGTCGTACATACCCAACACTTGCCCCTGAGTTTTGAACAGTGTGACTTTATTTGTGGTTTCTCTTTCTCATAAGGAACAAAAAAAAGGGGTAATGTTTGACTCATCTGATGAAGGGAAAGATTCAAACCATTGCATCAAATAGTTTTTCTTCTTTCATAATTTATTTTCTTTTCAATTTTTCTTCAGTTCTAATTGATTTTTTTTTTTCCATGCAGATCTATTCCTTGATTCAATGGCTTCAAGTTCATCATCTTTCCCAAGTTCTTCTATTTCTTCTACTAGCAAATGGACGTATGATGTTTTCTTGAGTTTTAGTGGTGAGGACACTCGCAATACTGCTACGGGCTTTATATATTATGCATTAGTAGAGAAGGGCATTAACACTTTTAAGAATGATCAAAAACTTGAGAAAGGAAAAACTATTAAACCAGAACTCCTTAGAGCGATCAAAGAATCCAAATTTGCCATAGTCATTCTCTCAGAAAATTATGCATTTTCCACTTGGTGCTTAGATGAACTTGTAGAGATCATTGACTGCGAGACAAAAAAGGAAATAACAGTTTTCCCTATTTTTTACAATGTGGATCCATCTGATGTGCGAAAACAAATAGGAACATTTTCACTTGTTAAACATGAAAAACATTTCAAGGAGAAGGTGGAAACATGGAAAGCTGCTTTGAGTCATGTGGCCGATCTTGCCGGATATCATGTAAAGAATAGGTAATTTTTATTTGAAACACACACACACACACACATATATATACACACTAGTCATTTAACCAGTGTGATGCATGGGTTAAATTACTGAATGAGTTTGGAAGGAAAAAAAAAAGCATTATATTTGAGTTTATATAGTTACTATTAAGACTTTAAAAAGAAAAACAGTTAGCAACGTAGCATAGATGCATGGAATGCTTGTGAGGAGATGGGTCGATGGCTATAACTATCCACAACAGGCATTGGAATCATTTAAAAAAA
The DNA here is from genome assembly GCF_001633185.2 of Quercus lobata. Taxonomy (NCBI): domain Eukaryota; kingdom Viridiplantae; phylum Streptophyta; class Magnoliopsida; order Fagales; family Fagaceae; genus Quercus; species Quercus lobata. Next base: position 9,608 of record NW_022154856.1, read on the forward strand.
AATGTAATCATAAATAGGTAATAAATAACACTGTATAACTAAAAAAAATAAATAAAAGGACATAAGAAAATGACTTAATATTTTAAATATATATTCATAGTTAATTAGAATTTTTTTATAGAAAGTTTTGGAGTTGTATAACATTACATCCAGTTATATCATGTGTAATTTAAACCTAACCCATAAAGATATTATACAAAATTTATTTTAAAAAAACATAAATATGTATAAATAAACCCAAGAGAGGGATATCATATACTTGAACTAGTCATCAGAATCTATAACCAAACAATGCTCCACCAATTACTTTAATGATGGAAAACATTCAGTTCCAAACTAGTTTAGAGCTATATTCCTTTAACCTACTTTGTGGCAATTAAAACCATCCACATATAGTTTTGATCATATGACTTTTTGAACGAGTTATGTGACTTTGTTTAAATAATACATATATCAACTTACTAAGGTTTTTTTTTTTATTTTTGCGAAGTTGTTCATCAAAAAAATAAGTGTTTTTGCGAAATTGTTGTGCTAATAATCTAATACTATTCTTAATTCCAATCCAATTTGACCGGTCGATCAGATTGGGTTTAATAAGAATTTTATCTTTTAGGAGGGACAATCATGGCACGGGGATTGAGGTCCCTATTGAGGTGGAAAAAAGGATGCATATTTATTACATTCGGAACAGAGGGTTTGGTAACAGATTTAATGTGTTGGGTGATGACAATCATGGCACTCCGAATGACTTAACGCAATGACCCAGAAATCAAGAAGGCATGTGACTCATACAGTGATCATTTTGGACAGTTCTTCAAACTGATATTCTATGGCATCCAAAAGGTATCATGATTATGCATGAACAGCAAAACAGTCTCTTATTAATTTGTCGTTGAACTTGGGATTATTACTACAAATGTTCAACTTGAGTCAAAGGGATGTCCTAATTATTGCATTGGAGATCTTAAACCGAAATCTCAAATTGTATTTAGGAGCAGTACTAGTAGAAGTTGGTTGTACAAAGTCAAAGCTTGTGTGCTTGCATTTATAGTGACTTGATGTGAAGAGTGTGGAAGGAAGAAAAGAAGAAAAATGTGTGAAATAAAAGGAAAGGCCATTCGGCCATGGGTCTCCAGTTTCTACATGACCACATTCATTTTTTTCTAAATTTCCATTGCCAACTATAGTCCAATCCATCTTATTCCTATGAAGAAATTTTTAATATAGTAGGAAAAAAAAAAAATTAATGCTTCAATTGATTATTATCAGCAAGGACAATTTTTTTTTTTTTTAAGATTAATAAATTCGTAATCTACACCCAAAAGACCAAAACCCACGTTATTGTTAAAGAATATTGGTGTTGATAAGGTTTTAATTTTTAGTTGTGGAATGCTGTTTGATGGATGTACGAAATGAGAGAGAAATAATTAAATAAATTTTAAATTTTAAAAAAATAAAAAATATATTATTATGTGAATGTTTTTGAAAAATGGTCAAAAAAGAAATAAAATTTTATATTAAAATAAACGAAATTTTTGCATGAGATATATTTATTGAGTAATGTTACAGTTATAAACTATTTTACAATATTTCTACAAAATATTAATGTGATCAATTTCTTATTGGTATTCATCTCTTTTTTTTGGAGGAACTCTTATTGGTATTCATCTAGACATACTATTAATATCATTTTTTTTCTTTTATCAATAATTACTCATTACATTAGCAATTTGTAAGTGTCTCTAACATTATTCATATTTATTTGATTTTTATGTCTAAGATAGATATTGAGTGAATTAAACGATTGCTAGACTTTGTAACCAAGGTCCACACTCCACGTGCAAGTGACCCTTGTCACTATCATGATCCCACCAATACAATTACTTGGAAAAGCGTAATGAAGAGTGTCTCAGATAGTCATCAATTGGTTTTTTTCTACATGGCCACATTCAACGTTCCTTTGTGACGTGCTTGACGGATTGACAGGTCTTGCAAGTCACACATGGCCACATTCATTATTCAATCCATCGTATTCCTATGAAGAAATTTCTAACATAGTTGGGAAAAAAAAAATCAATGCTCAAGTTGAATATTAGCAATTTTTGTTTTTGCTAAGTGGTACAATTGGTTTTTTTTGGTTGTGAATACAGACTAAGTTTGATTTCACTGCTTAGGTGCCCAGCGAAAGCAATTCCATCAATGAAGCTAAAATACAAAAAGTGAAAAAATTTACAAAAATTGACCTATATGCAAGTTTGATGAAGTTTGTTTCATCAATCTTTGCATAATTGTATAAAAAGTATAAGTGTTATAGTAATAGTGTATACCTCATCTTTCTATCATATGATTTATATTATTCAATTGTTATCCTATATTTTTTTTTAACTCATACATCAATGTAGCACACTAACCATTAGAAAAAATAATAAAATATAAATAACGAATAAATATTTTATTGAAATATATTGTAGAATAAATAATTTAATGTGGAATTTTTGAAAAAATTTCCGTGTAAAAAAAAAAGATTCTTATTATAAAATATACCAAAAATTTTACACGAGTGAGAAGATAGAAATATAGATTCTTATTGTAAATGCTAACGTGTGAGTGGTGAGCTTGGCGAATTGGTTTGATGAGATAGAAAATTGGTTTGCGAAGGAAGGGTGTTAACGTCTTTTCATAATGAGGGCTTTAATTACATATTTGCCCTTAAAGACTTGAATAATGAGTAGATTTGGTTCAAATCCAACACTCTCGTACTGTGGTTGGTGAAAATTGGTTCGGTTCCCATGCAAAGAACAAACAAGAGTCCCATATGATTGATGTACTCTCTCTACTTTGTAGATGTGACAACTGATTGAATTTTGCATGAAAATGATTTGTTCTTTTATCTTTCAGTTTATCTCGTCCTTTTTTATTTCCTTCTTTTTCCATGTAAGTACTTATTCCTCTCAGACAAGGTTACATGGATGAAGGAGCCTTAATCAATTTTCATAGACTAGAATAGAAAGCCTTTAATTTTCAAGCATTTTGACTGCACAAGCAGAACAACTGAGCATCCATGTGATCTATAGACAATAGCAACTTTATCGAAGTTAATTTCCCATAAGATTAGGGCTTAAAAGGGTTAGGAATTTGGATGATGTTAATACCGTACTAGTTTGGCATGCACGTACTGGTTTAAACTATAATGTTTACCATATGCTCAGAGTTCAATTTTCTTCAAAAGACTTTTCACCAGTTTATATAGTGAAGGTTAATCAAAAGCCTCACCACGTTTAGCAAGGTTTCTTTATTGTCTTTTATTCAAACATCTAACATTTTCATTGCTTGCCACGCATTCGAGCTGATATGACCTGGTCACATGCATTAGTGACCCAACGTTGAAAACCAATCTGACTCTCCTCAGTATGAACAAGCCGTATATCTTGTTTCAATTCTCTTATCTAATTTTGCATGAAATTAAATGGCTTGTTCTTTTATCTTTCAATTTATCTCGTCCTTTTTTATTTCCTTCTTTTTCCATGTAAGTTCTTATTCCTCTCAGACAAGGTTACATGGATGAAGGAGCCTTAATCAATTTTCATAGACTGGACTAGAGAGCCTTTAATTTTCAAGCATTTTGACTGCACAAGTAGAACAACTGAGCATCCATGTGATCCATAGACCATAGCAACTTTTATTGAAGTTAATTTCCCATAAGATTAGTGCTTAAGAATTTGGATGATGTTAATACCATACTAGTTTGGCATGCACGTACTGGTTTAAACTATAATGTTTATCATATGCTCAGAGTTCGATTTTCTTCAAAAGACTTTTCACCAGTTTATATAGTGAAGGTTAATCAAAAGCCTCACCACGTTTAGCAAGGTTTCTTTATTGTCTTTTATTCAAACATCTAACATTTTCATTGCTTGCCACGCATTCGAGCTGATGTGACCTGGTCACGTGCATTAGTGACCCAACTTTGAAAACCAATCTGACTCTCCTCAATATGAACAAGCCGTATATCTTGTTTCAATTCTCTTATCTAACAATATTTTCTTTCTCACTTCTTGAATTTGATTTGCTTTTAAGTTTTGATATGATCATTTGGTTTGGTATCCGACAATACTAAATTATTGTACTTTCAACGAATAACTCTTGGCGTACCACACAAATCATTAGCATCCGACAATACATCTTGGACTGTGTATCAATGCACAGGGACGGAGTCGGGGGACAATGCTTAACGTAAAGCTCATAAAATTTCATCACATTTATTCGCATCGTAATCTTATATCTGTAGATGCAATTTGAGATTTGCAATAAACTAATACTAATTTTGGTGATTTTTCAAATTTTAATTTTAAGATTTTTATAAATTATGACATCAACTTTAGAGGTTAGCAACAATAAATCATCAATATTAGCTTATGAATAATGCTAGGGATACATCCAACTACACAATTTTTTTTTTTCTTTTTTTGAGAAACAAACACACACACAAGGGAGAGGGAAAGGGGTGCCAACTACATAGTTGAATCCACAACATGCCTCACAAAAATTAGGTTAGTCCTAAACAAAAAGCCGAATAAACATATCTTACAAACCACAACAAACTTTTTTTTAGAGATAGTTTTCAACCGCTGATGTTTAATAAATTTCACCATGGTCAAACAAAGTACAGACCATCAATTTTAATTTTTCTCTTTTCCCATTAGCCCGCCTGCCCATTAAGTTCTCTAACGACAGCCACACATCTGATTTCTAAAACATTAAAACAAAAATCATAAAAACAAAAATCCAACTTTATTTTATATTTTTAATATTTCTTGTTTCACATGTTCCATTTTTCTCATTGTACTCGTGAGTCTATGACCAACATATTATTTAAATATTTTTTAGGCAAAAAACCCATTTTCGTCTCTGCATTTTCACGCAATTTTCATTTTGGTTCCTATATTTTTTTTCCACCGTTTTTAGTCCTTATCTTGAAAAATGCATCTCGTTTTATTCCTTTCCGTCAGTGCCCTAACGGCCCCGTCCTATGTGGCAGATGGAACTATTAAAATAATAATAATAAATTTTATTTTGGCATTAAAAAATGCCACATCAACATTTAAATTAAAAAAATTAATTTATTAATTTTAATTAAATAAAAAATAAAAACAGAATTAAAAATAAAAAATCATATAGTTTGAGATTTAAGTGTGTTTTGAACAAGAACAATAAGAATACAAACCTAGATCTAAGAACACAAACCCAGAAATTAAAATCCAAAAATTAAAAATTTCAAAACCACCATTTTCTCAAACCCAGCAAAATCATCAAATCCTAAATACCCAAAGTACCAAATCAATCCAAAAATACAACACAACAAATCTAAACAAAGAAAGTCTCAGAAAAACCCATCAACCACCACATCTGAAGCAAGCCACGAACCCAGGAACAATCACAGTGACCAAACCCAGGTTTCTTTGGATACCTCCATGGAAATCTTTGGCTCACACATCATTAGAAGCAAGCAATCTAGTAACACTGAGCTTTCTCTTTCTCTCTCAGGCTTTCGTTGTTGACTTTCTCGGAACTTTGACTCTTCCATACCCGGCTCCTTCTCGTGGGTATTCGGGTCGTCTTCTTCTTCTTCGGGTTCGAATCTTTCATGGGTCACTATCTCTTCGTCTTCCCAAGGCGTCCCAGACAGTGACTCTTCTTCATCTTCATCCTCAGCTAAAGCCTCAACCTTTGCTTCTTCTAGTGCTTGCGCTTCTGATTCTTGCTCGGAATGTATGGGTTTGTGATTTTTTGGTGGGTTTGGTCACTGTGATTGTCCCTAGGTTCATGGCTTGCTTCAGACGTGATGGTTGATGGGTTTTTCTGAGTTTGAGATTTTTTTTTTTGTTTGGATTTGTTATATTTTTGGATTGATTTGGTACTTTGGGGCTTTAGGATTTGATGATTTTGCTGGGTTGAGAAAATTGTGATTTTGAAAATTTTAATTTCTGGATTTTAATTTTTGGGTTTGTATTTTTAGATCTGGGATTATGTTCTTCTTGTTCTCGTTCAAGACACACTTAGATATCAATTCATGTGATTTTTTATTTTTAATTCTGTTTTTTATTTTTTTATTTAATTAAAATTAATAAATTAATTTTTTTAATTTAAATGCTGATGTGGCATTTTTAATGTCAAAATAAAATTTATTATTATTATTTTAATAGTTCTATCTACCACGTAAGATGGGGCCGTTAGGGCACTAATGGAAATGACTAAAACGAGACGCATTTTTCAGGATAAGAATTAAAAGCAATGGAAAAAAAAAACAGAGATCAAAGTGGAAATCGCGTGAAAATGTAGGGACGAAAATGAGTTTTTCGCCTATTTTTTATTGTAACATAATCTTCTCTCTCTCTCTCTCTTGAAATCTCAGTGAATCTTATCTCTATCCTTTGCTGACATTTTCTATTGATACTTATCTCTTCTCTATAAAAATCTGAGCTTTTCTCCCTCTCCCTCGCTCTTTGTTCTTGCTAATGCCACATATTGATGGGGCAGAAAAGTTGATGTGAAACTTGTCACATATTGGGTCCTAATACAATCAACTATCACATGCTATCATGAGTACCATGTGGAGTCCATCTAAATTCCAAAGTGCCATTTCCTAGTTTGGGAAACAATAATTTAATAGGTAAAAATAATATCCGTTATAGGAAATTTGCATTTTGAGACCCATTATGTCACTTTGCACTACATATCATAGATGATAGAAAAGTTGCATAGTCACTATTTCATGGATTAAAAAGAGTCGTTTGAGACTTTGAGACATTAACGCTTTGACGGGACAATTGATCTTTTTTTTTTTTTTTTTGAGAAAGAAAACTTTTCACACCTAGTAATTACTTACACCTATGACCTGACCTACCCATCTTATTTGGCTGACGCAAGCTAACAAAAGAAGCAAAATGACATAAGGTGAGCATTTGGGAAGCGCATTCTGTGCTTCACATGTCTCTCTTCTCTTTTTTTTTTTATTTTTTCATGAGACATAAACAGTAAATTTAGGTATGTGAACGGTGGAATGCGCGTAAACAAGTGTATAGAGTAGTTTGAGTAATGTTGTTTGAGTGTTTTTGAGACATTAACGCTTTGAAGGGACAATTGATTTTTTTTTTTTTATGAGAAAGAAAACTTTTCACACCAAGTAATTACTTACACCTATGACCTGACCTACCCATCTTATTTGGCTGACGCAAGCTAACAAAAGAAGCAAAGTGACGTAAAGTGAGCATTTAGGAAGGGCATTTTGTGCTTCACATGTCTCTCTCTCTCTCTCTCTTTTTTTCATCAGACCTGAACAGTAAATTTAGGCATGTAAACAGTAGAATGCGCGTGAACAAATGTATAGAGGAGTTTGAGTAATGTTGTTTGAGTGTTTTTTATATACGTGTGGGTGAAAAAGTATATAAAAATGTGTGTAATGTTGTTTAAAATGTGAAAATGTGTGTTAGAACACACCTGCCAAACAGGGCCTTTGTAACACAATCCATACAAGGAAACTCTGCGCCTAAGTTGTGGATTTCAATTGTCATTCAAATTTGTTTTTTAGTAGGGCTTCCACGTATGCATTTGTGTGAGGAGAATTTGTGAGTTGGATAGTAACGGAATGGTGCTTTAAGGACTTAAATGTCCCACGTTAATTGGTTTAGAGATTAAAAGTGGTAAAAATAAAATGTAGGGACTAAAATGGAAAAAAAAAAATCAAAATGTAGGGATTAAAAATGCATTTACGCCTAATTATTTATTATGTGTTATAATAATTAGGGAATCAATTTTAGTTATATAAAATGCCACAAATCAACCACAAATTTTTTTCCCTCCATTTTGGCAATGCCATCGTCACAAATCAATTGCCATAATTTTTTTTTTAAATTCCTCCCCAAGATTTCGGCAAGTTGGTTGCCACAATTCTTTTTTTTTTTTTTCCCCCTCCCATTTTTAGCAACTTGGTTGCCACAATTCATATTTTCTCTCTCCTCCCTTCCCTACAATTTTGGCAACTTGGTTGCCACAATTGGTTTCCCTTTGGGCACTCCACATAGCACTAGCACTTCGGGCACTTCACACTCACTTGGGCAGCAAGAATTTCGGTTATCTCATTACCGAAATCCAATTTTTTCTCCCTCCTCCATCACATCACTTATCTTTACTCTCTCTCATACTTTTTCTTGCAATTTCGGCAACACCGTTGCCGAAATTCACTCTCTTTTCTCATTTTTCAAAATAACTTTGAACAGTACCTATATCACCAATAAACTCAATTTTTTGCAATATTCAGCTATAAGACTCGTGAATCTGTGTGAGGTCCATCACAATACAATATTACGAAGGGGGTGTGAAATTTTCAATTACTCTCTAAAATTAACACTATGTTTAAAGAAAGGGAAAAAAAAATTAAGGGAATAGATTTGGAAAAAAAAAAAAAAACCCAAGGAAAAAATAATGCTAAAAAATTATTTTATTTTTTTTATTTTTTGTAAATTATAAATGAATAATTCATTAGGAAGAATTAAAAGTAATTTTACAAAAATATTCATAACTTTTTTATACTTTTACGAGGGTACAAGAGTAATCTTGTATAAAAGGTTAATCATTTCTCTTTTTTCTTTCAAATCGGACAGAAACAAAATTTGGAAAAATGTGAGGAATCCCCAGCTTCTATCAATTTTCCCATTTTCTACTTCCTCTCATCCAGTGCAACTAAACATAATATAAAAGGTTTTAACGAATATTTTGTAAGAACTTCCTCAACTACCCATGCTTGTTCACTACTTTCATCTCACTTTCCCTTTTCCTTCTCCCAAACCCACATCACACTTCAATAACTGAAGCAGAGCTCCAATTCCGCTGATTAGCACCTTCAGCCCGAGATATACACAGCTCCGTTCACCGATTTTTGTTTCCGGTGAGACCCAAAATCAGCCCCTCCATTTGTTGGGTTTTATTTTGATATTTTTTGTTTTTTCCATGTTCCTCCATTTTTTGTATTGTGTTTACTGAGACCTTGGCTCACTTGGCTGTGAATGCTTGTTTATTTATGCCTCTTTTTTTACTCTCTACTCAAGTATAGCTTTAATGCTACTTTTTTTGTTTTTATTTTTTTTTATTTTAGAAGTTTCTCTGTCTTGTTCCTTTGTTATAGCCATGGTTTTATGAACAATGTCTACTTTGCTCTGCTGTTGGCTTGGGAAAAAAAATTATCTGTACCTAGACCATCTTTGCCGTACATACCCAACACTTGCCCCTGAGTTCTGAACAGTGTGACTTTATTTGTGGTTTCTCTTTCTCATAAGGAACAAAAAAAAGGGGTAATGTTTGACTCATCTGATGAAGGGAAAGATTCAAACCATTGCATCAAATAGTTTTTCTTCTTTCATAATTTATTTTCTTTTCAATTTTTCTTCAGTTCTAATTGATTTTTTTTTTCCATGCAAATCTATTCCTTGATTCAATGGCTTCAAGTTCATCATCTTTCCCAAGTTCTTCTATTTCTTCTACTAGCAAATGGACGTATGATGTTTTCCTGAGTTTCAGTGGTGAGGACACTCGCAATACTGCTACGGACTTTATATATTATGCATTACTAGAGAAGGGCATTAACACTTTTGAGGACGATCAAAAACTTGAGAAAGGAAAAACTATTAAACCAGAACTCCTTAGAGCGATCAAAGAATCCAAATTTGCCATAGTCATTCTCTCAGAAAATTATGCATTTTCCACTTGGTGCTTAGATGAACTTGTAGAGATCATTGACTGCGAGACAAAAAAGGAAATAACAGTTTTCCCTATTTTTTACAATGTGGATCCATCTGATGTGCGAAAACAAATAGGAACTTTTTCACTTGTTAAACATGAAAAACATTTCAAGGAGAAGGTGGAAACATGGAAAGCTGCTTTGAGTCATGTGGCCGATCTTGCCGGATATCATGTAAAGAATAGGTAATTTTTATTTGAAACACACACACACACACACACATATATATATACACACTAGTCATTTAACCAGTGTGATGCATGGGTTAAATTACTGAATGAGTTTGGAAGGAAAAAAAAAAGCATTATATTTGAGTTTATATAGTTACTATTAAGACTTTAAAAAGAAAAATAGTTAGCAACGTAGCGTAGATGCATGGAATGCTTGTGAGGAGATGGGTTGATGGCTATAACTATCCACAACAGGCATTGGAATCATTTAAAAAAAATGTAATCATAAATAGGTAATAAATAACACTGTATAACTAAAAATAAAAAATAAAAGGACATAAGAAAATGACTTAATATTTTAAATATATATTCATAGTTAATTAGAATTTTTTTATAGAAAGTAATTAATTGATATCAAGAACATAATAAATTTAGGCCTAAAAAACTAACTGCATAAATAAAATTTTAAATTATCATTTTTTTAAAAATATTTTGTGATTAATATTGAATTAGCAATGTACAAAAATCTATACAGTATACACGTCTAAGTATTACCTTAGTCTTTGTAGTATATTATATGCCCATACCAATTTAAAAGGAAACTGCGTAGATCTAACTGATAGAGTCACGTAACACAAATATTCTAATAACACTATTGGGAGGTAGTTGGAAACCAAAGCCCAAGTGAAAGATGAAATAAATAAATGAAACAAATTTAGTAAATTTTTTTTTTTGGGTATAAAATAATAAAAGTAAGGATGGAATGGTATTTTATGTGTACCTTCCAAGAAGTTGCCTTTCTGCTTAAATGCCCGTTTGTTTCAACTTTTTCAGCCCAAAAGTCACATTTTGAAATAAGCCAGCCCTTTAAGTGCATTTGGTTAGTATAAAACGCAACTTTTTCCAAAAAGTTGCATTTTATACTTGTGAAGAGAACGCACAATTCCATTTTGGAGTCTCAGAATTCCATTTTTGCCAAAAGTCTATGCACGTTTTGATATATCCGTTGGGTGAGTTGGGCAATTACCAAATTAACCCAAAGAATAAAGGATGCTCATGTCTTCGTCTACGCACAGTTCCTCATTCCTCTCAATAACAAATTTCCAAATCCAAACACAAAAAAATCTATAACAAATTCCCAAATCAGCTAAGGGAAAAAAAAAAGTCAATCCCTTGCAAATTAGGATTCCTCAAAATGCAAAACAAAAAAAAAAAAACATCAAAATATTCCTCTCAATAACAAATTTCCAAATCCAAATACAAAAAAATCTATAATAAATTCCCAAATCAGCTAAGGAAAAAAAAAAAAAAATCAATCCCTTGCAAATTAGAATTCCTCAAAATGCAAAACAAAAAAAAAAATCAGAATATAGCAAAATCTTTCAAATGGAGTTTGTACCCATTTGCGTTTGCTTTGCTTTGATCCAATCTTCCCGATCTGCTCTGCTTTGCTCTGAATCATCCCGTTTGTAAGTGGTTGAATTTAGAGAAAAAGAAAAGAATCAAGAAGATTAGGGTGAAGAATTGCATGGGTGTTGCAGACGAAGTGCTGAGAGAAAAAAAAAAATGAAGAGAGGAAGAAGGAAAGCTGGAACGTTCTAGAGTTTGGAGGAAGTGGTAGGGATAAAAAATGGAAAGAAGTAAAAAAAGAAAAGTGTAAGGGTACATGTGTGGAGGAGAAAAAAAGAGGGGGAAAAAAGAAGGAAAAAAAAGAAGAAAGAAATGCGGTAGTGTAGGGAAAAAAGAAGAAGAATGAGGAAATGGTATCACAATATTTTCACAATAAATTTTAAGTGGTAGGTTATTATTAGCTAATAATAGTGAGAAAAAAATAATTTTTTTAGAAAGAGAAAAAAATAATTTTAATAGTACGTTCAAATTAAAATCAGTATCAATTTTTATCACAATATTTTCACAATACTTTTACAATAAAATCAGTATAAATTATCACAATACTTTCACAATAAATCTAAAGTGATAGGTTATTATTGGGAAATTATTGTGTACTCTCGGAGTACCATAAATGCGTACTCCCTCCTCTCACATAAATGGTGGATCTCCTTATTAAATTCATGGTGGGACCCACCATTTATGTGAAAGGAGGGAGTACCATTTATGGTATTCCGGGAGTACCTAATAATTTTCCATTATTATTAGCTAATATTGGTGAGAAAAAAATAATTTCACAATATTGATTTAAGTATGAAATAAACTTCCTTATATATACATTGTCCTTTTTGGTAATTTATCTCTCAAACTGCCACTTTTATAAGCACTCAGCTTTTTCAAAAAAACATTTTTTAACAGTTTTTACCAAACACTTAGTTTTTTGAAAAAACACTTTTTCATCATGCACTTTTTGAAAATTCAACTTTTTCAAAAAGCTCAACTTCAAAAAGTTGAACCAAACTCAACAACTTAGAAGTAGCAAAACTCAACTCCCTCACGTGACTATCATCTCCTCTTCTACAACGCCACTTTTTCTTTATCTTTTTATTTCTTTCCCTTTCTTAATTCTCTTCATTCTTATCTTTTCTATGACATTCCCTCGTCTCCTTTTTTTTTTTTAATCTCTTTTTCTCTCATAGTGCTTCTGTAACTCTCTCCTATGTTTTTAATTTTTAATTTTATTTATGTTTCTTTTCCCCCACAATAAGATCATCCATTGCTTTCATTCTCATCTTCTTCTTCCTCTTCTTCTGTCAAATGCTGTAAAAGTTGAAAAATGGGAAACTGTTGGGTTTGGTGGAGTTTGGACCTGTAAAGTTGAGAAGTAGAGAGACACATCAGATCATGAAATTAAGCTTTTATTATTTTGTCCTTTCTATTTTTTTTTCTTCTATGTTTTTTGTGTCTTTGTTTTACAATTTTGTGGTACTTGTATCCAGTGAAACAATACAATTTTTTAAAGAGAAGTCAACTTCTGTTAGTGTTAGACAATTTTGAGGTTAATAAATATAAATAATGTGGTGTACCATCATCGCTGCCGACGGTAATTGTTCCATTTTCTTCAAAAATGATTCAAGAGTACTCCTTGAAAAACAACATAATTAATTGCCAAAATATAAAAGAAATAGTAGAAAAACAAAGGTAGATCAAAATGAAGTGATAAATAAGGACAAAAATGGCAGACCACGAAAATGCACTTCCAGTTTACTTAGTGGTAATGACTCGGAAGCGCCAGTGATTTTCATGAACATGTTGATCACTTGCTGTATTGGCGTTGAGATTGTCAACGATTTTTTTTAAAGACACAGGTGTGCAGTTGGAAAAGAAAAAGTGCTTGCAAATTGCAGTTTTTTTGCTGTCCGGTTATATTTATATGTATCGAGGGAAAACAATAGTATGATACAGTGTAATGATTTGTTTCTTTTGGTTGTGGTTAGTTATTTAAAATTCCAAAAGATACAATTGTTCAGTGTCTTATTTTGCAAAATGAAAAGACACAATTATTTGGTTTTTAAATGTAGTTGTGTGGCATAAATTTATGTAGCCACATAGCGCAATGAGATAAGGTCAACAAAAGGTCAAATGTTTTGGCTGTTACTTATTATATAGATATAGATATTCAGCTAATCCACTTTTATATATCTAACTTCATTTAAACCTTTAATTGACATATCTTTTTTTATTTATTATTTTTTGAAATAAATAAACCTTCATCAGATCTCATTTAATTTTTGTCATAGCCTATCTATTTACATATTTTTATTTAGTCAGCAGATTCGAACACCTAATATCTACCATATATATATATTTTTTTTAAGATTAATAAATTCGTAATCTACACCCAAAAGACCAAAACCCACGTTATTGTTTAAGAATATTGGTGTTGATAAGGTTTTAATTTTTAGTTGTGGAATGCTGTTTGATGGATGTACAAAATGAGAGAGAAATAATTAAATAAATTTTAAATTTTAAAAAAATAAAAAATATATTATTATGTGAATGTTTTTGAAAAATGGTCAAAAAAGAAATAAAATTTTATATTAAAATGAACGAAATTTTTGCATGAGATATATTTATTGAGTAATGTTACAGTTATGAACTATTTTATTATATTTCTACAAAATATTAATGTGATCAATTTCTTATTGGTATTCATCTCTTTTTTTTGGAGGAACTCTTATTGGTATTCATCTAGACATACTATTAATATCATTTTTTTTCTTTTATCAATAATTACTCATTACATTAGCAATTTGTAAGTGTCTCTAACATTATTCATATTTATTTGATTTTTATGTCTAAGATAGATATTGAGTGAATTAAACGATTGCTAGACTTTGTAACCAAGGTCCACACTCCACATGCAAGTGACCCTTGTCACTATCATGAACCCGCCAATACAATTACTTGGAAAAGCGTAATGAAGAGTGTCTCAGATAGTCATCAATTGTTTTTTTTTCTACATGGCCACATTCAACGTTCCTTTGTGACGTTTTTGACGAATTGACAAGTCTTGCAAGTCACACATGGCCACATTCATTATTCAATCCATTGTATTCCTATGAAGAAATTTCTAACATGGTTGGGAAAAAAAAAATCAATGCTCAAGTTGAATATTAGCAATTTTTGTTTTTGCTAAGTGGTACAATTGGTTTTTTTTTGGTGTGAATACAGACTAAGTTTGATTTCACTGCTTAGGTGCCCAGCGAAAGCAATTCCATCAATGAAGCTAAAATACAAAAAGTGAAAAAATTTACAAAAATTGACCTATATGCAAGTTTGATGAAGTTTGTTTCATCAATCTTTGCATAATTGTATAAAAAGTATAAGTGTTATAGTAATAGTGTATACCTCATCTTTCTATCATATGATTTATATTATTCAATTGTTATCCTATATTTTTTTTTAACTCATACATCAATGTAGCACACTAACCATTAGAAAAAATAATAAAATATAAATAACGAATAAATATTTTATTGAAATATACTGTAGAATAAATAATTTAATGTGGAATTTTTGAAAAAATTTCCGTGTAAAAAAAAAAAAAAGATTCTTATTATAAAATATACCAAAAATTTTACACGAGTGAGGAGATAGAAATATAGATTCTTATTGTAAATGCTAACGTGTGAGTGGTGAGCTTGGCGAATTGGTTTGATGAGATAGAAAATTGGTTTGCGAAGGAAGGGTGTTAACGTCTTTTCATAATGAGGGCTTTAATTACATATTTGCCCTTAAAGACTTGAATAATGAGTAGATTTGGTTTAAATCCAACACTCTCGTACTGTGGTTGGTGGCAATTGGTTCGGTTCCCATGCAAAGAACAAACAAGAGTCCCATATGATTGATGTACTCTCTCTACTTTGTAGATGTGACAACTGATTGAATTTTGCATGAAAATGATTTGTTCTTTTATCTTTCAGTTTATCTCGTCCTTTTTTATTTCCTTCTTTTTCCATGTAAGTAAGTATTCCTCTCAGACAAGGTTACATGGATGAAGGAGCCCTAATCAATTTTCATAGACTAGACTAGAGAGCCTTTAATTTTCAAGCATTTTGACTGCACAAGCAGAACAACTGAGCATCCATGTGAACCATAGACAATAGCAACTTTTATTGAAGTTAATTTCCCATAAGATTAGTGCTTAAGAATTTGGATGATGTTAATACCATACTAGTTTGGCATGCACGTACTGGTTTAAACTATAATGTTTATCCTATGCTCAGAGTTCAATTTTCTTCAAAAGACTTTTCACCAGTTTATATAGTGAAGGTTAATCAAAAGCCTCACCACGTTTAGCAAGGTTTCTTTATTGTCTTTTATTCAAACATCTAACATTTTCATTGCTTGCCACGCATTCGAGCTGATGTGACCTGGTCACATGCATTAGTGACCCAACTTTGAAAACCAATCTGACTCTCCTCAGTATGAACAAGCTGTATATCTTGTTTCAATTCTCTTATCTAATTTTGCATGAAAATGACTTGTTCTTTTATCTTTCAATTTATCTCGTCCTTTTTTATTTCCTTCCTTTTCCATGTAAGTTCTTATTCCTCTCAGACAAGGTTACATGGATGAAGGAACCTTAATCAATTTTCATAGACTAGACTAGAGAGCCTTTAATTTTCCAGCATTTTGACTGCACAAGCAGAACAACTGAGCATCCATGTTAAAATAGTCCATAGCAACTTTTATTGAAGTTAATTTCCCATAAGATTAGGGCTTAAAAGTGTTAGGAATTTGGATGATGTTAATACCGTACTGGTTTGGCATGCACGTATTGGTTTAAACTATAATGTTTATCATATGCTCAGAGTTCGATTTTCTTCAAAAGACTTTTCACCAGTTTATATTGTGCTCGTTTGGATAGCACTTATTAGTGCTGCGTCTGCGTTTCCTCAGTTTTTATATTTTTTTTTTTTCTTTTTAGCTGCAATGGTTTACCCGTTCTTCTGTGAACAGTGCACTTATGCACTGTTCATGGGTCCCACAAACTCCACTTTTTATCAACTTTTTCATTAAAAATGGGTCCCACAGTACTATTCACACATTTAAAAATTATTTTGCTACGGTGTTTTCAGTTTTCAGTTTTCAATTTTATCAAAATAAGTTATATCCAAACAGACCTGGTAAAGGTTAATCAAAAGCCTCACCACGTTTAACAAGGTTTCTTTATTGTCTTTTATTCAAACATCTAACATTTTCATTGCTTGCCACGCATTCGAGCTGATGTGACCTGGTCACGTGCATTAGTGACCCAACTTTGAAAACCAATCTGACTCTCCTCAGTATGAACAAGCCGTATATCTTGTTTCAATTCTCTTATCTAACTATATTTTCTTTCTCGCTTCGTGAATTTGATTTGCTTTTAAGTTTTGATACGATCATTTGGTTTGGTATCCGACAATACTAAATTATTGTACTTTCAACGAATAACTCTTGGCGTACCACACAAAATCATTAGCATCCAACAATACATCTTGAACTGTGTATCAATGCACTGGGACGGAGTCAGGGTACAAACCTAAAAGGGGGACAATGCTTAACGTAAAGCTCATAAAATTTCATCACATTTATTCGCATCGTAATCTTATATCTGTAGATGCAATTTGAGATTTGCAATAAACTAATGCTAATTTTGGTGATTTTTCAAATTTTAATATTAAGATTTTTATAAATTATGACATCAACATTAGAGGTTAGCAATAATAAATCATCAATATTAGCTTATGAATAATGCTAGGGATACATCCAGCTACCCAATTTTTTTTCTTTTTTTGAGAAACAAACACACACACAAGGGAGAGAGAAAGGGGTGCCAACTACATAGTTGAATCCACAACATGCCTCACAAAAATTAGGTTAGTCCTAAACAAAAAGCCGAATAAACATATCTTACAAACCACAACAAACTTTTTTTTAGAGATAGTTTTCAACCTCTGATGTTTAATAAATTTCACCATGGTCAAACAAAGTACAGACCATCAATTTTAATTTTTCTCTTTTCCCATTAGCCCGCCTGCCCATTAAGTTCTCTAACGACAGCCACACCTCTGATTTCTAAAACATTAAAACAAAAATCCAACTTTATTTTATATTTTTAATATTTCTTGTTTCACCTGTTCCATTTTTCTCATTGTACCCGCGAGTCTATGACCAACTTATTATTTAAATATTTTTTAGGCAAAAAACTCATTTTCGTCTCTACATTTTCACGAAATTTCCATTTTGGTCCCTATCTTTTTTTTCCACCGTTTTTAGTCCTTATCTTGAAAAACGCATCTCGTTTTAGTCCTTTCCGTTAGTGCCCTAACGGCCCCGTCCTATGTGGCAGATGGAACTATTAAAATAATAATAAAAAAATTTATTTTGGCATTAAAAAATGCCACATCAACATTTAAATTAAAAAAATTAATTTATTAATTTTAATTAAATAAAAAAATAAAAACAGAATTAAAAATAAAAAATCATATAATTTTAGATCTAAGTGTGTTTTGAACAAGAACAACAAGAACACAAATCTAGATCTAAGAACACAAACCCAGAAATTAAAATCCAAAAATTAAAAATTTCAAAACCACCATTTTCTCAAACCCAGCAAAATCATCAAATCCTAAATACCCAAAGTACCAAATAAATCCAAAAATACAACACAACAAATCTAAACAAAAAAAATCTCAGAAAAACCCATCAACCACCACGTCTGAAGCAAGCCACGAACCCAGGGACAATCACAGTGACCAAACCCAGGTTTCTTTGGATACCTCCATGGAAAGCTTTGGCTCACACATCATTAGAAGCAAGCAATCTAGTAACACTAAGCTTTCTCTTTCTCTCTCAGGCTTTCGTTGTTGACTTTCTCGGAACTTTGACTCTTCCATACCCGAATCCTTCTCGTGGGTATTCGGGTCGTCTTCTTCTTCTTCGGGTTCGAATCTTTCATGGGTCACTGTCTCTTCGTCTTCCCCAGGCATCCCAGACAGTGACTCTTCTTCATCTTCATCCTCAGCTAAAGTCTCAACCTTTGCTTCTTCTAGTGCTTGTGCTTCTGATTCTTGCTCGGAATGTTTGGGTTTGTGATTTATTGGTGGGTTTGGTCGCTGTAATTGTTCCTAGGTTCATGGCTTGCTTCAGACGTGGTGGTTGATGGGTTTTTCTGAGTTTGAGATTTTTTTTTTGTCTGGATTTGTTGTATTTTTGGATTGATTTGGTACTTTGGGGCTTTAGGATTTGATGATTTTGCTGAGTTGAGAAAATGGTGATTTTGAAAATTTTAATTTCTGGATTTTAATTTTTGGGTTTGTATTTTTAGATCTGGGATTATGTTCTTGTTGTTCTCGTTCAAGACACACTTAGATACCAATTCATGTGATTTTTTATTTTTAATTCTGTTTTTAATTTTTTTATTTAATTAAAATTAATAGATTAATTTTTTTAATTTAAATGCTGATGTGGCATTTTTAATGTCAAAATAAAATTTATTATTATTATTTTAATAGTTCTGTCTACCACGTAGGACGGGGCCGTTAGGGCACTAATGGAAATGACTAAAACGAGACGCATTTTTCAGGATAAGAATTAAAAGTAGCGGAAAAAAAAATAGAGATCAATGTGGGAATCGCGTGAAAATGGAAGGACGAAAATGAGTTTTTCGCCTATTTTTTATTGTAACATAATCTTCTCTCTCTCTCTCTCTTGAAATCTCAGTGAATTTTATCTCTATCCTTTGCTGACATTTTCTATTGATACTTATCTCTTCTCTATAAAAATCGGAGCTTTTCTCCCTCTCCCTCGCTCTTTGTTCTTGCTAATGCCACATATTGATGGGGCAGAAAAGTTGATGTGAAACTTGTCACATATTGGGTCCTAATACAATCAACCATCACATGCTATCATGAGTACCATGTGGAGTCCATCTAAATTCCAAAGTGCCATTTCCTAGTTTGGGAAACAATAATTTAATAGGTAAAAATAATATCCGTTATAGGAAATTTGCATTTTGAGACCCATTATGTCACCTTGCACTACATATCATAGATGATAGAAAAGTTGCATAGTCACTATTTCATGGATTAAAAAGAGTCGCCTGAGACTTTGACGCTTTGACGGGACAATTGATCTTTTTTTTTTTTTTTTTTGAGAAAGAAAACTTTTCACACCTAGTAATTACCTACACCTATGACCTCACCTACCCATCTTATTTGGCTGACGCAAGCTAACAAAAGAAGCAAAGTGAAATTGGGGTTAATTACCTCACCATCACATGCTATCATGAGTACCATGTGGAGTCCATCTAAATTCCAAAGTGCCATTTCCTAGTTTGGGAAACAATAATTTAATAGGTAAAAATAATATCCGTTATAGGAAATTTGCATTTTGAGACCCATTATGTCACCTTGCACTACATATCATAGATGATAGAAAAGTTGCATAGTCACTATTTCATGGATTAAAAAGAGTCGCCTGAGACTTTGACGCTTTGACGGGACAATTGATCTTTTTTTTTTTTTTTTTTGAGAAAGAAAACTTTTCACACCTAGTAATTACCTACACCTATGACCTCACCTACCCATCTTATTTGGCTGACGCAAGCTAACAAAAGAAGCAAAGTGACATAACAAAAGCGCATTTTGTTATTTGGCTGACGCAAGCTAATAAAAGCGCATTTTGTGCTTCACATGTCTCTTTTTTATTTTTTCATGAGATATAAACAGTAAATTTAGGTATGTAAACAGTAAAATGCGCGCAAACAAGTGTATAGAATAGTTTGAGTAATGTTGTTTAAGTGTTTTTGAGACATTAACACTTTGATGGGACAATTGATCTTTTCTTTTTTCTTTTTTCTTTTGAGAAAGAAAACTTTTCACACCTACCTAGTAATTACTTACACCTATGACCTGACCTACCCATCTTATTTGGCTGACGCAAGCCAACAAAAGAAGCAAAGTGACATAAAGTGAGCATTTGGGAAGGGCATTTTGTGCTTCACATGTCTCTCTCTTTTTCTTTTTCTTTTCTTTTTTTTTTTTTGTGTTTATAGGACATGAACAGTAAATTTAGGCATGTGAACAGTAGAATGCGCGTGAACAAGTGTATAGAGGAGTTTGAGTAATGTTGTTTGAGTATTTTTGATATACGTGTAGGTGAAAAAGTATATAAAAATGTGTGTAATGTTGTTTAAAATGTGAAAATGTGTGTTAGAACACACCTACCAAACAAGGCCTTTGTAACACAATCCATACAAGGAAACTCTGCGTCTGAGTTGTGGATTTCAATTGTCATTCAAATTTGTTTTTTAGTAGGGCTTCCACGTATGCATTTGTGTGAGGAGAATTTGTGAGTTGGATAGTAACGGAATGGTGCTTTAAAGACTTAAATGTCTCGCGTTAATTGGTTTAGGGATTAAAAGTGGTAAAAATAAAATGTAGGGACTAAAATGGAAAGAAAATCAAAATTTAGGGATTAAAAATGCATTTACGCCTAATTATTTATTATGTGTTATAATAATTAGGGAATCAATTTTAGTTATATAAAATGCCACAAATCAACCACAAATTTTTTTTCCCTCCATTTTGGCAATGCCATCGTTACAAATCAATTGCCACAATTTTTTTTTTTAAATTCCTCCCCAAGATTTCGGCAACTTGGTTGCCACAATTCTTCTTTTTTTTTTCTTCCCTCCCATTTTCAGCAACTTAGTTGCCACAATTCATATTTTCTCTCTCCTCCCTTCCCTACAATTTTGGCAACTTGGTTGCCACAATTGGTTTCCCTTTGGGCACTCCACATAGCACTAACACTTCGGGCACTTCACACCCACTTGGGCAGCAAGAATTTCGGTAATCTCATTACCGAAATTCAATTTTTTCTCCCTCCTCCATCACATCACTTATCTTTACTCTCTCTCATACTTTTTCTTGCAATTTCAGCAACATCGTTGCCGAAATTCACTCTCTTTCCTCATTTTTCCAAATAACTTTGAACAGTACCTATATCACCAATAAACTCAATTTTTTGCAATATTCAGCTAAAAGACTCGTGAATCTGTGTGAGGTCCACCACAATACAATATTACGAAGGGGGTGTGAAATTTTCAATTACTCTCTAAAATTAACACTATGTTTAAAGAAAGGGAAAAAAAATTAAGGGAATAGATTTGAAAAAAAAAAAACCCCAAGGAAAAAATAATGCTAAAAAATTATTTTATTTTTTATTTTTTGTAAATTATAAATGAATAATTCATTAGGAAGAATTAAAAGTAATTTTACAAAAATATTCATAACTTTTTTATACTTTTACAAGGGTACAAGATTAATCTTGTATAAAAAGTTAATCATTTCTCTTTTTTCTTTCAAATCGGACAAAAACAAAATTTGGAAAAATGTGTGGAATCCCCAGCTTCTATCAATTTTCCCATTTTCTACTTCCTCTCATCCAGTGCAACTAAACATAATATAAAAGGTTTTAACGAATATTTTGTAAGAACTTCCTCAACTGTCCATGCTTCCTCACTACTTTCATCTCACTTTCCCTTTTCCTTCTCCCAAACCCACAGCACACTTCAATAACTGAAGTAGAGCTCCAATTCCGCCGATTAGCACCTTCAGCCTGAGATATACACAACTTCGTTCACCGATTTTTGTTTCCGGTGAGACCCAAAATCAGCCCCTCCATTTGTTGGGTTTTATTTTGATATTTTTTGTTTTTTCCATGTTCCTCCATTTTTTGTGTTGTGTTTACTGAGACCTTGGCTCACTTGGCTGTGAATGCTTGTTTATTTATGCCTCTTTTTTTACTCTCTACTCAAGTATAGCTTTAATGCTTCTTTTTTTGTTTTTATTTTTTTTATTTTAGAAGTTTCTCTGTCTTGTTCCTTTGTTATAGCCATGGTTTTATGAACAATGTCTACTTTGCTCTGCTGTTGGCTTGGGGAAAAAAAAATTATCTGTACCTAGACCATCTTTGCCCTACATACCCAACACTTGCCCCTGAGTTTTGAACAGTGTGACTTTATTTGTGGTTTCTCTTTCTCATAAGGAACAAAAAAAAGGGGTAATGTTTGACTCATTTGATGAAGGGAAAGATTCAAACCATTGCATCAAATAGTTTTTCTTCTTTCATAATTTATTTTCTTTTCAATTTTTCTTCAGTTCTAATTGATTTTTTTTTTCCATGCAGATCTATTCCTTGATTCAATGGCTTCAAGTTCATCATCTTTCCCAAGTTCTTCTATTTCTTCTACTAGCAAATGGACGTATGATGTTTTCCTGAGTTTCAGTGGTGAGGACACTCGCAATACTGCTACGGACTTTATATATTATGCATTAGTAGAGAAGGGCATTAACACTTTTAAGGACGATCAAAAACTTGAGAAAGGAAAAACTATTAAACCAGAACTCCTCAGAGCGATCAAAGAATCCAAATTTGCCATAGTCATTCTCTTAGAAAATTATGCATTTTCCACTTGGTGCTTAGATGAACTTGTAGAGATCATTGACTGCGAGACAAAAAAGGAAATAACAGTTTTCCCTATTTTTTACAATGTGGATCCATCTGATGTGCGAAAACAAATAGGAACTTTTTCGCTTGTTAAACTTTTTCGCCCAGTGTCTATTATTAACAATCATAGTGTTTCGTTGCAACTTGACACTTCACATTTACCTAATGGTTTAAGCTATTTGGAATGCAATGATTATCCTTTAAAATCATTGCATTCTTTGCCAGCTGGGCTTGGAGAACTTCGTTTGCTACGTAGCAAACTTAAACTACTTTGGGTAGGAATGAAGGTAAGATTGTTAATAAGTATCTTCATACAAATTTGCTTTTAAACTTCAATAAATAGACACTATAAAGTTAATTATTCTAAATTTTTTCTTTTCTTTTATTAGATTTTTGAAAATTTAAAGTCCATCAATATGGATGGCTCCTTGGAGCTAATTATCAGCCCTGACTTCAATGGAGTACCAAATCTTGAGGAGTTAATTCTTGCCCGATGTTCAAATTTACGCAGGCTTCATCCATCCATTGGCAAACTGAAAAAGCTTAAACTTCTTGATCTAAAAGGGTGCCTAGAACTAACTAGTCTTCCAGAGAAGTTTGAAATGGAATCTCTTGTGACTCTTAATCTTACTCATTGTTTAAAAGTCAAGAAAATTCCTGACACCATTTGTAGCTTGACATCGCTTAACAATCTTTATCTTTCTGGATGCTCAAAATTTGACAAATTGCCAGAGGACTTGGGGAATATCGTAAGTCTAAAGAAGCTTCATTTGAGTGGAACAACTATAAAAGAGCTGTCTTCATCAATTGAATGCTTGATTGGCCTTACTTCATTGCATCTAAGAGATTGCAAAAAAATTGACAAATTGCCAAAGGACTTGGGGAATGTTGTAAGTCTAGAGATGCTTGATTTGAGTGGAACAACTATAACGGAGCTACCTTTGTCAATCGAATTTTTGATTGGCCTTGGTAGATTGCATCTAGATGGATGCCCAAAATTTGTCAACTTGCCAAAGAACTTAGGGAATCTCAAACATCTGAATTGGCTTTGTTTGCAAGGAACAGCAATAGCAGTTTTGCCATCATCTATTGAATGTATGGCTGCCCTTAAGTATTTAAAACTAGAAGATTGCAAAAATCTTGTGTTTCTTCCAAGCACCATTTGTAATTTGAAGAAGGTAGAGTGTCTTGATCTTATTGGATGCTCACAAATTGCCAACTTGCCGGAGAACCTGGGGAATATGGAAAGCCTAAAGTGGCTTTTTTTGGGTGAAACTGCTATAAAAGAGTTACCTTCCTCCACCATTCACCTTGAAAAGGTCTGGAGAGTATCTTTCAAAGGATGTCATTTGTCATCATCTTCATTGACTTCTATGCCAAGAAGTTGCGAGATAGATCTCAGTGACTGCTAGCTTTCGGAAATTCCAAGCGGTATTGACTGCATCTCTATGACGGAGTTATATCTAAGGGGAAATGATTTCATTTCCCTTCCTGAAAGCATCTCCCAATTCTCTAGGCTAACACATCTTTACTTGGATGGTTGCAAAGACCTCCAATCAATACCAAATATTCCATCCAAAGTTGAATTTATATGCCTAGAAAATTGTACCTCACTGGGGAGATTGCCAAGATCACCAAATCATTTCCACTGGTCATCTTATAGGAATTTCACTGTCCAGTGTTTCAACTGCTTCGAATTGGCTAACAATATTCAAAACTTAAGTAACACGTTTCAGGTATCTCTCTCTCTCTCTAATCTCTGTGTGTTTTCTAAATATCACCTATCTCTGTCTCTGTCTATGTGTTGGGTTTTATTTATTTAGCCCCAAGATCATGGTTTGTATATTTCAGGGACAAAGTAGTCAACAAGTTCCAAAAGGTTATATTATTCCTGGAAGGGAAATTCCGAAGTGGTTTGAAAAAGCAAACATATCTGATACTTTAGTGGCCTCTCGTTATTATTCATCTGTGGGACCCACTATAATAAAAAAAAGTGAAGATACAATTGCCTGGGTCTGGGTCAGGGTGTGATGAGTGGTGGGGAATTGTTTTGTGCATTGTTTTTAAACCCACTAAGGAGCGTCATCATGATTACCAACTGGACTATCTCTTTGAAGTGGATGAATGCCTAATGACTTATTACGCATTTGGACTTGGAGACCCTACTTTTTTTATTAAAATTACGGCAGAATATGGAGGGGAATGGTCTCGTACATATTATACGTCAGAATATGTTAAAGTGGAATCGCATCATCTTTGGCTGCATAGTCTGTCCAAGGAATGTTTACTTCCAACAGAGATTGATAATAAGCGATTCCATGAAGTTGAGCTTGAAATAGAGACCGGGCGCATGGAGGTGGAGAAAATTGGGCTTCGTGTGGTATAAAAGCAAGACATTGAAGATCCCAATTGAGATGCTTTCTTCAGTTGGTGATGAAATCTAGGGTTTAAAGATCCCAACCAAAACATGCGAAGCCCATGATGAGGATGAGGATGATGCCTTGCTACATCTTTTTCACCAATGTGCTAGTTTTCACTGATGTGTCTACTACTCTTGTCAGCTTTTCATGCTAAAATTAGAGTTAATTATGAGTTTATATTTTCATACAACCTTATGGCTCATGCATTTTTGTTGTAATGCTTGGATGATTAAGGATACCTGATAAACACACGTCTATTTGGTTGTGGATTTGTCAAAGAATTTTGTCTAATAGAAAATTTTATAGTAGTTTCTGTATATAATGAAAAGATACCAGATTCATATACATCCCAGTGAAGTTGGTTTGGGTAGCTACTTTAGTGATTGAGTTTGATGTAATGCATATGACAGATGAAGTTACCGTGGATGGTTGCTGTCTGTTGGCGCAAGTAACTATTCAAAACCCTTAGAACTTGGCCAATTTGATGGCTTTAATCTTTGTGGACGCTATATTGATGATTTTATAATTTTTTATTTTTGAGAATTCTTTGTATGCAATGGAGTGAGTGCACAATAGCAATACCTGGAGCATTGAGGTGGAGACAGTAGGGTTCCGTTTGTTAAACAAGCAAGACATCAAAGAGACATAGAATGTGAGGAATCCAGTCAAGGAGATTTTTTTTTTTTTCTCTTCTTTTACCTGTGAGTTATCATCTTCTTCCTACCATTATATAATCTAGTTGTTTCCTTCCTTTTTTTTTTTTTTTCCCTGGACATTTACTAACATTTCTTTTTCTGTTAAACTTCTACCACTATACAAATGCATATTGAGATTTCTTATTTCTCTATTAACGGTTTGTTGTAATTCTTGTTTTTCTTTTTCTCCAACAGTCCGACATATATAATAATGTTTTCTTTTTTCCTTATTGGCATTTGGGACTATGATTCATGTTGATTTACAAAAGGCACCTATCTCGGCTCCTTAGATGTTGATTTTGCTCTATGATTTGCACACTTACATGTAATTGAAGTTAGATAAAGAATAGTAATGAAAAAGTGAATTGATGTTTGCAAAACTTTTTTTCTGTTTGGTAATCAAAGAATGAGAAGTGAATAAATATTACAATTTTTTAATGGTATTGTGTTATAATTTGTACAATGAATATGCCGTATTTAGCACACACCAACACTTCCTTTGGGTTTTCATCATATCATCTTTTGGTGCAAAGGACATGTGTTTGTATATCCCAGCGGATAGTATGCAGAAACTAGCAACCCCACAACCAGC
This sequence comes from Quercus lobata, assembly GCF_001633185.2. NCBI lineage: Eukaryota > Viridiplantae > Streptophyta > Magnoliopsida > Fagales > Fagaceae > Quercus > Quercus lobata. Next base: position 36,229 of record NW_022154856.1, read on the forward strand.
ATCCATAATGTGAACTACCCTGCAGACAGATCAACTGTCTCACTGGTAGACATATTTCTTAACCTGTCATGACATGTCATGACTCATGAGGCTTGTAATTCAGTAGAGTTTAAATGTTTGCGGTATATGGTTTTAACTCTTAATAGGCCTTGTTAAAAGGTGAGCTATTGCGTTTCGCTTATGTTTGTTGTATCAACTATAGATTCACTGTCACTCACAGTGAGACATTAAATCTTATACATAGATGTTATATATTATAATATAGGACAGAGGTTCTGGATCTACACCCCATTTAAGCTATTTCCAATTCCAATACCGAACATCCTTTAAAACTCAGTAAATAATATGCTTAAGGACTTATGCAGTGTTAAGATCTAGATATAATTAAAATTTGCCTATAACCTTGGGTGTTTAATGTCTTGCTAGCATCGTGTAAGTGTACACGTTTTTCACCCATGTGCTAGTTTTCGCTAATGTGTCTACTACTCTTGGCTGTCTTTCATGCTAAAATAAGAGTTAATTATGGGATTAAATAGTCATACAAACCTATGGCTCATGCATTTTTGTCGTAATTCTTGGATACCTGATAAAGACATTTCTATTTGGTTGTGGATTTGTCCTGGAATTTTGTCTAATAGAAATAGTTAAAATAGTCTGTATCAGCTGAAAAGATGCCCGCTTCATATGCCTCACAGTGAAGTTGGTTTGGGTAGCTACTTTAGTGGTTGTGTTTGATGTAATGTATGTTACAGATGAAGTTATCGTGGATGGCTGCTATTTACTGGTGCAAGTAACTCTTTAAAACCCTAAGTACTTAGCCAAATTGATGGCTTTAATGATATTTTGATGATTTTATAGTTTTTTTAATTTTTATTTTTGAGAATTCTTTTATGCAATTTAGCGAGTGCACAAACACACACATGATAAGTTAAGATAGAAATGATAATATGAAAAAACCACTCTCATTGACATCGTGAAATCAGTGTCACAGTAGTATTGTGTCTAAAGTATCTTTGTTAACATCTACCTTTTTTATGGTTCAGAAATTGTAAATTGCTGCTTCTAAAGTAACCAATTCATACCTTTAAGTTTAATCTGGAATCATGCCCTATGTTTGATATATTTCATATCAATATATGTTGCTTCAAGTACTTTATAGTTTTTATGTTAAATGTTTCTCAGTTATGAAGTATATTTAATGCTAAGGCAGTTGCTATATGCATGCTGCCATGACAAATCAACAGCTAACAAATAGTGGAAACCGGATGATGGACAAGACTGATCAAGCCATTGGAGGTCATAAAAGGTTGGATTATCTCTCATGATCATTTTGTGAGGAAATTAGTTTTATTTATTTTGGTGAGTTGAAAAGGGATAAGTTTCGTAGGCTATTTTGAAGTGTGATCATTATTTCCTCTCATTCTTCTCTATTTCCTTATAGAAGGTTACAGGTGGAATCGTATCTTGTATTTCTAAAACGTACTAGTTTTTTTTAGCTCTGCCTTGAACATCACTTGCACTAGTTTGCATCAAGACCTGAACAATTATGGAATGTTTATTTTGAAGTGTGATCATTATTTCCTTTCATTCTTCTCTATTTCCTTGTAGAAGGTTATAGGTGGAATTGTATCTTGTATGTCTAAAACTTACTAGTCTTTTTAGCTCTGCCTTGAGTATCACTTGCACTATTTTGTATCAAGAATGAACAAATTAGATTTTTAACTAACTCATATTCCCACCCCTCAAAAGAGAGAGAGGAGAGAAAGAAATCATAAAAGTAGTTTTACTGTTCAAAAAAGTATGGAATCATCGCAAAAGAAAAATAAATTTAGTATCTCCTTGTTTGTGGTAGACTGTTCAAGACACCATCAACGTTGGAACAGAAACTGCAGCTGCACTCAAGGATCAGGTGTGTAATTTGTCAGCTTTTAAAAAATTGGATTTCACAGCAGTTTAATATTTCACATTGAATTAAAAACTCTGTCTCTCTCTGTCTCTCTCTCTCTCTCTCCCCTACTGTTTCTCTCTTGTTTCGTTTAATCTTTCAAAAAATTTCAATGGCATGGAAACTAAAGAAATCAATTATATTTATGTTTAGACTGAACAAATGAGTCAGGCTGTTAAGTGTTAATGAGCTGGACTATCCATTTCTCGATCAAGAAAGCTTCTCAACTTGTGAAGGAACTTGGTAGGCAGGTCAATCTCTGAAATTATCTTCCTCCTGTTCTTGTCATATATTGACTATTAGTTGTTAATTGTTTTACTTACCTCATTTATTTCTTTAGGTTGCAACTGATAGGTGTATTATGGCATTACTCTTCCTAATTATTGCCATTGGAGTCATAGCTATCATTATTGTAAAGGTAAGATAGCTTATCATCCATTTTCTTTGCCATTAACAAAATTTAATTTTCTAAATACTTGATTTTGCTTTTGCCATCTGATTACAAATTGGAACCAAATCCTTGACATCCCTTTATTATATAGATGTAGCTTCAAAATTATGAATACTAGGCCTTCTTCTTCTTCTTCTTCTTCTTCTTCTTCTTCTTCTTTTGGCTGTGGAGTTTCTCAGGCCTATTGTTTTTAAATGTATATAACTGTATATTGTATTGCATAATCTTGTTTAATGCTTTAAGTGGACCTTTTATAAATAAGTTGATCTCAGATTGACCTTGTTTGGTTAACCCTTATTTGCTTAAAAGTTGCAGGAAGATACTTTTATAATGCCAAATGTTGTAGTTAAACGTAGTGATTCTTAGTGATTTTTTGCTTACCTTAATAAAAAATAAAAGAATCTAATTCAGTATATCCTCTTTTTTTCTTTTTTATTTTTATTTTTATTTTTATTATTATTAAATAATAATAACTTCACTAAAAAAAGAAAAATAAAAAAAGAAGACAAACACAAGTGCATGAGTGAGTAAAAGAGTTAATCTAATAGTTGTCACATTTTCATGTCCATTGGTAATGCGCTGATTGCAACTTGATGTTTCCATTACTATTTTTCCGTATTTCAAATTTTGTGTTAATCATATGTTAACTATCTAATCCACATATTCATGTTTTGTATATAAGTTTAAATGTAGAAAACATAACTTTAAATTTAAACACTTTATAATTAGATAGTTATAATTCTTTGATAATCTCGATATTTTGCAACCATAAAAGGTATAAGGAGATCTTGTAATCCAACAATTGATTCATCAAAATGCTTTTGCAATAAAAGTTTTGGAGTTGTATAACATTACATCCAGTTATATCATGTGTAATTTAAACCTAACCCATAAAGATATTATACAAAATTTATTTTAAAAAAACATAAATATGTATAAATAAACCCAAGAGAGGGATATCATATACTTGAACTAGTCATTAGAATCTATAACCAAACAATGCTCCACCAATTACTTTAATGATGGAAAACATTCAGTTCCAAACTAGTTTAGAGCTATATTCCTTTAACCTACTTTGTGGCAATTAAAACCATCCACATATAGTTTTGATCATATGACTTTTTGAACGAGTTATGTGACTTTGTTTAAATAATACATATATCAACTTACTAAGGTTTTTTTTTTTATTTTTGCGAAGTTGTTCATCAAAAAAATAAGTGTTTTTGCGAAATTGTTGTGCTAATAATCTAATACTATTCTTAATTCCAATCCAATTTGACCGGTCGATCAGATTGGGTTTAATAAGAATTTTATCTTTAGGAGGGACAATCATGGCACGGGGATTGAGGTCCCTATTGAGGTGGAAAAAAGGATGCATATTTATTACATTCGGAACAGAGGGTTTGGTAACAGATTTAATGTGTTGGGTGATGACAATCATGGCACTCCGAATGACTTAACGCAATGACCCAGAAATCAAGAAGGCATGTGACTCATACAGTGATCATTTTGGACAGTTCTTCAAACTGATATTCTATGGCATCCAAAAGGTATCATGATTATGCATGAACAGCAAAACAGTCTCTTATTAATTTGTCGTTGAACTTGGGATTATTACTACAAATGTTCAACTTGAGTCAAAGGGATGTCCTAATTATTGCATTGGAGATCTTAATCCGAAATCTCAAATTGTATTTAGGAGCAGTACTAGTAGAAGTTGGTTGTACAAAGTCAAAGCTTGTGTGCTTGCATTTATAGTGACTTGATGTGAAGAGTGTGGAAGGAAGAAAAGAAGAAAAATGTGTGAAATAAAAGGAAAGGCCATTCGGCCATGGGTCTCCAGTTTCTACATGACCACATTCATTTTTTTCTAAATTTCCATTGCCAACTATAGTCCAATCCATCTTATTCCTATGAAGAAATTTTTAATATAGTAGGAAAAAAAAATTAATGCTTCAATTGATCATTATCAGCTAGGACAATTTTTTTTTTTTTTAAGATTAATAAATTCGTAATCTACACCCAAAAGACCAAAACCCACGTTATTGTTAAAGAATATTGGTGTTGATAAGGTTTTAATTTTTAGTTGTGGAATGTTGTTTGATGGATGTACGAAATGAGAGAGAAATAATTAAATAAATTTTAAATTTTAAAAAAATAAAAAATATATTATTATGTGAATGTTTTTGAAAAATGGTCAAAAAAGAAATAAAATTTTATATTAAAATAAACGAAATTTTTGCAAGAGATATATTTATTGAGTAATGTTACAGTTATAAACTATTTTACAATATTTCTACAAAATATTAATGTGATCAATTTCTTATTGGTATTCATCTCTTTTTTTTGGAGGAACTCTTATTGGTATTCATCTAGACATACTATTAATATCATTTTTTTTTTCTTTTATCAATAATTACTCATTACATTAGCAATTTGTAAGTGTCTCTCACATTATTCATATTTATTTGATTTTTATGTCTAAGATAGATATTGAGTGAATTAAACGATTGCTAGACTTTGTAACCAAGGTCCACACTCCACGTGCAAGTGACCCTTGTCACTATCATGATCCCACCAATACAATTACTTGGAAAAGCATAATGAAGAGTGTCTCAGATAGTCATCAATTGGTTTTTTTCTACATGGCCACATTCAACGTTCCTTTGTGATGTGCTTGACGGATTGATAGGTCTTGCAAGTCACACATGGCCACATTCATTATTCAATCCATCGTATTCCTATGAAGAAATTTCTAACATAGTTGGGAAAAAAAAATCAATGCTCAAGTTGAATATTAGCAATTTTTGTTTTTGCTAAGTGGTACAATTGGTTTTTTTTGGTTGTGAATACAGACTAAGTTTGATTTCACTGCTTAGGTGCCCAGCGAAAGCAATTCCATCAATGAAGCTAAAATACAAAAAGTGAAAAAATTTACAAAAATTGACCTATATGCAAGTTTGATGAAGTTTGTTTCATCAGTCTTTGCATAATTGTATAAAAAGTATAAGTGTTATAGTAATAGTGTATACCTCATCTTTCTATCATATGATTTATATTATTCAATTGTTATCCTATATTTTTTTTTAACTCATAAATCAATGTAGCACACTAACCATTAGAAAAAATAATAAAATATAAATAACGAATAAATATTTTATTGAAATATATTGTAGAATAAATAATTTAATGTGGAATTTTTGAAAAAATTTCCGTGTAAAAAAAAAAGGATTCTTATTATAAAATATACCAAAAATTTTACACGAGTGAGAAGATAGAAATATAGATTCTTATTGTAAATGCTAACGTGTGAGTGGTGAGCTTGGCGAATTGGTTTGATGAGATAGAAAATTGGTTTGCAAAGGAAGGGTGTTAACGTCTTTTCATAATGAGGGCTTTAATTACATATTTGCCCTTAAAGACTTGAATAATGAGTAGATTTGGTTCAAATCCAACACTCTCGTACTGTGGTTGGTGAAAATTGGTTCGGTTCCCATGCAAAGAACAAACAAGAGTCCCATATGATTGATGTACTCTCTCTACTTTGTAGATGTGACAACTGATTGAATTTTGCATGAAAATGATTTGTTCTTTTATCTTTCAGTTTATCTCATCCTTTTTTATTTCCTTCTTTTTCCATGTAAGTACTTATTCCTCTCAGACAAGGTTACATGGATGAAGGAGCCTTAATCAATTTTCATAGACTAGACTAGAGAGCCTTTAATTTTCAAGCATTTTGACTGCACAAGTAGAACAACTGAGCATCCATGTGATCTATAGACAATAGCAACTTTATTGAAGTTAATTTCCCATAAGATTAGGGCTTAAAAGGGTTAGGAATTTGGATGATGTTAATACCGTACTAGTTTGGCATGCACGTACTGGTTTAAACTATAATGTTTACCATATGCTCAGAGTTCAATTTTCTTCAAAAGACTTTTCACCAGTTTATATATTGAAGGTTAATCAAAAGCCTCACCACGTTTAGCAAGGTTTCTTTATTGTCTTTTATTCAAACATCTAACATTTTCATTGCTTGCCACGCATTCGAGCTGATATGACCTGGTCACATGCATTAGTGACCCAACGTTGAAAACCATTCTGACTCTCCTCAGTATGAACAAGCCGTATATCTTGTTTCAATTCTCTTATCTAATTTTGCATGAAATTAAATGACTTGTTCTTTTATCTTTCAATTTATCTCGTCCTTTTTTATTTCCTTCTTTTTCCATGTAAGTTCTTATTCCTCTCAGACAAGGTTACATGGATGAAGGAGTCTTAATCAATTTTCATAGACTGGACTAGAGAGCCTTTAATTTTCAAGCATTTTGACTGCACAAGCAGAACAACTGAGCATCCATGTGATCCATAGACCATAGCAACTTTTATTGAAGTTAATTTCCCATAAGATTAGTGCTTAAGAATTTGGATGATGTTAATACCATACTAGTTTGGCATGCACGTACTGGTTTAAACTATAATGTTTATCATATGCTCAGAGTTCGATTTTCTTCAAAAGACTTTTCACCAGTTTTTATAGTGAAGGTTAATCAAAAGCCTCACCACATTTAGCAAGGTTTCTTTATTGTCTTTTATTCAAACATCTAACATTTTCATTGCTTGCCACGCATTCGAGCTGATGTGACCTGGTCACGTGCATTAGTGACCCAACTTTGAAAACCAATCTGACTCTCCTCAGTATGAACAAGCCGTATATCTTGTTTCAATTCTCTTATCTAACAATATTTTCTTTCTCACTTCTTGAATTTGATTTGCTTTTAAGTTTTGATATGATCATTTGGTTTGGTATCCGACAATACTAAATTATTGTACTTTCAACGAATAACTCTTGGCGTACCACACAAATCATTAGCATCTGACAATACATCTTGGACTGTGTATCAATGCACAGGGACGGAGTCGGGGTACAAACCTAAAAGGGGGACAATGCTTAACGTAAAGCTCATAAAATTTCATCACATTTATTCGCATCGTAATCTTATATCTGTAGATGCAATTTGAGATTTGCAATAAACTAATACTAATTTTGGTGATTTTTCAAATTTTAATTTTAAGATTTTTATAAATTATGACATCAACTTTAGAGGTTAGCAACAATAAATCATCAATATTAGCTTATGAATAATGCTAGGGATACATCCAACTACACAATTTTTTTTTTCTTTTTTTGAGAAACAAACACACACACAAGGGAGAGGGAAAGGGGTGCCAACTACATAGTTGAATCCACAACATGCCTCACAAAAATTAGGTTAGTCCTAAACAAAAAGCCAAATAAACATATCTTACAAACCACAACAAACTTTTTTTTAGAGATAGTTTTCAACCGCTGATGTTTAATAAATTTCACAATGGTCAAACAAAGTACAGACCATCAATTTTAATTTTTCTCTTTTCCCATTAGCCCGCCTGCCCATTAAGTTCTCTAACGACAGCCACACATCTGATTTCTAAAACATTAAAACAAAAATCATAAAAACAAAAATCCAACTTTATTTTATATTTTTAATATTTCTTGTTTCACATGTTCCATTTTTCTCATTGTACTCGTGAGTCTATGACCAACATATTATTTAAATATTTTTTAGGCAAAAAACCCATTTTCGTCTCTGCATTTTCACGCAATTTTCATTTTGGTTCCTATATTTTTTTTCCACCGTTTTTAGTCCTTATCTTGAAAAATGCATCTCGTTTTATTCCTTTCCGTCAGTGCCCTAACGGCCCCGTCCTATGTGGCAGATGGAACTATTAAAATAATAATAATAAATTTTATTTTGGCATTAAAAAATGCCACATCAACATTTAAATTAAAAAAATTAATTTATTAATTTTAATTAAATAAAAAATAAAAACAGAATTAAAAATAAAAAATCATATAGTTTGAGATTTAAGTGTGTTTTGAACAAGAACAATAAGAATACAAACCTAGATCTAAGAACACAAACCCAGAAATTAAAATCCAAAAATTAAAAATTTCAAAACCACCATTTTCTCAAACCCAGCAAAATCATCAAATCCTAAATACCCAAAGTACCAAATCAATCCAAAAATACAACACAACAAATCTAAACAAAGAAAGTCTCAGAAAAACCCATCAACCACCACATCTGAAGCAAGCCACGAACCCAGGAACAATCACAGTGACCAAACCCAGGTTTCTTTGGATACCTCCATGGAAATCTTTGGCTCACACATCATTAGAAGCAAGCAATCTAGTAACACTGAGCTTTCTCTTTCTCTCTCAGGCTTTCGTTGTTGACTTTCTCGGAACTTTGACTCTTCCATACCCGGCTCCTTCTCGTGGGTATTCGGGTCGTCTTCTTCTTCTTCGGGTTCGAATCTTTCATGGGTCACTATCTCTTCGTCTTCCCAAGGCGTCCCAGACAGTGACTCTTCTTCATCTTCATCCTCAGCTAAAGCCTCAACCTTTGCTTCTTCTAGTGCTTGCGCTTCTGATTCTTGCTCGGAATGTATGGGTTTGTGATTTTTTGGTGGGTTTGGTCACTGTGATTGTCCCTAGGTTCATGGCTTGCTTCAGACGTGATGGTTGATGGGTTTTTCTGAGTTTGAGATTTTTTTTTTTGTTTGGATTTGTTATATTTTTGGATTGATTTGGTACTTTGGGGCTTTAGGATTTGATGATTTTGCTGGGTTGAGAAAATTGTGATTTTGAAAATTTTAATTTCTGGATTTTAATTTTTGGGTTTGTATTTTTAGATCTGGGAT